>NC_044976.1:21083023-21266225 GCF_008728515.1 Papio anubis
GGCGAACTATGAAAGTTCAGGCCATATTCAGGTTGTTGCCCAGTACCTGGAGTAGGATCTACCTGGAGAGGTTTGTCCACTCATTCATTCACTTTTGCCTTCATCCATCCATTTAATAAACATGGGTAAGGGCTTACTCTTTAATGGTTTTTTTTGTTTGCTTGTTTTTTGGGTTTTTTTTTTTTGCTTGTTTGTTTGTTTTTGTTTTTTTGAGACAACAGAGTTTGGTTCTTGTTGCCCAGGCTGGAATGCCATGACGCGATCTCAGCTCACTGCAACCTCCGCCTCCTGGGTTCAAGTGATACTCCTGCCTCAGTCTCCCAAGTAGCTGGGGTTACAGGCATGTGTCACCACGCTCAGCTAATTTTTTGTATTTTTAGTAGAGACGGTGTTTCACCATGTTGGTCAGGCTGGTCTCAAACTCTTGACCTCAGGTGATCCAGCCTCCTCGGCCTCCCAAAGTGCTGGGATTACAGGTGTGAACCACTGCGCCCGGCCTCTATAATGGTTTTGATGATAACAGTGATGATGGGAGCCAACATTTATTAAGTCTTTTTATGTGCTAGAGACTGTGCTAAGAAGCTTTACCTATATTTTCCTTTTAAATCTCCACAACCACCTCTTGTGGTAACTACTGGCATTAACCCACTTTAGAAATTAGAAAACCGAGGCCTGGAAGGCTTAAGACATGTACTCAATGCCTCACTGGCCCTAAGCTTCCAGGTAAGTGCTCAGACTAAGGAGTAGCGGATTTCATACTGAATTTCTTCCCATCGCCCCTTGGTGCTTAATCACTGTTCAGATAAAGGTACCCCAGGGAGAGGAGAGACTGAAGGGAATTAGCATCTCTAGGGCATCTCCAATGTGCCAGGCACTACCTGATCAAATTTTATCTTCACAACAGCCCTGAAAGGTTGGCATTTATTGTTCCTTTTATTTGGAATAGAAAACAGGGACTCAGGGAAGTGTCTTTCCTAAGGTCACGGTGCAATTAAGTGAAAAAACAAGGATATGAAGCAGCTTCCAGCTGGGTACAGTGACTGACGCCTGTAATCCCAGCACTTTGGGAGGCTGAGACGGGTGGGTCACTTGAGTCCAGGAACTCCAGACCAGCCTGGGTAACATGATGAAACCCTGTCTCTACCAAAATTACAAACCTTAGCCGGCTATGATGGTGTGTGCCTGTAGTCCTAGCTACTAGGGAGGCTGAGGTGGGAGGATTGCTTGTGTATGGGAAGTCCAGGCTGCAATGAGCCATGGCTCCAAGGCCACTGCACTCCAGCCTGAGTCAGCTGGTGAGCAAGCACCCTGTTCCCAAAAAAAAATATATATATATATATAGAGAGAGAGAGAGAGAGAGAGAAATTTAAAAAGGAGCAGCTTCTAATCCCTTGCCCAGTTTTAAAGAAGGGAGCTGCTCAGGTTGGTTCCTCGCTCTCCTGAGGCACCTATGGAACCCACAGCCACCTCCCATCTCCCTCACATAATCAGGACTTAAAACCTCCAGCGTCTCTAAGTGGGCACCCACCCAGTTTACAGAATCTAACCCGTTTTCAAGTCTGAGCAACGCCCATGTCGTCCAGTGGCACTTAGTGTTCATGTCTGGTACTGCATCCCAGGTTTTGTAGATTTTTGAATACCAATTTAATGTTCATTCATTATGTCAATAATTAGTGAACACTTGCTGTGTGGCAAGCCTGGGGAGTCCAGAGATGAGCAAGACATGGTCCCTGGCCTCAGGAAATCCACATCCTTAAAGAAGATGGAGATGTATATTAGGACAATGGGTGGGAGAGGAGGCAATTGAGACCTGCAACCCCTGGCTGGGACATCTGGGAAGTCTCCCCAGCAGAGGTGGCACTTGCGTTGAGTCTAGATCGATGAGTAGGGCACTGCAAGACAAGTGAGGAAAGGGTATTTCAGACAGGGGCAACAGTGCTTGCAAAAACTCAGCGTGTCCGTGGAAGATAGACTTGCTAGATAAAATACAAGACACATGATTACATTTGAATTTTTTAAAAATAAATGTTTTAGTACAAATGTGTCCCAAATATTGCATGGGGCATACTTACACGAAAACGTATTTGTTGTTCATCTGAAATTTAAATTTGACTGAGCAGCATCCTATATTTGTGTTTGCTAAATCTGGCAGCTCTACCAAGGAAGGGGGAAAGAGTTAGGGATAGCAGGAACCTAGGAAACATTAGGGATGTCACAGGAGAGACTGGAAAATGGCGGGTCATGAAGGGTCTGGAATGCCAGGCTAAGGAGTCAGCCTTCACCCTGTGGGCACTGGAGAAGGACTTTGTGTGAGGGACCCTGGGCTTGGTACAGGGGAACAAAAACAAGTCCTCCCTCGTGGGCTCATAGTCAAGGGGGCGAGAGGAGCCTCAGCCCAAAGTTGAGGGGGCGTAGCAGAAACCCCCTCCTGTGGCACCCACAGAAAGTGCTCTGGGACTCAGAGAAGGAAGAGGTACGTCTGGCTGGGACGTCAAGGAGGCTTCCTGGAGGAGGAGGCAGATGATCTGGCTCAGCAAAAGAAACCCTCTCTGCTTCTGCCCCACCAAGCCATCCCTGCCATCCCGTGTTATCGGGGTGGTAGAGACACATCTTCAGGTCCGCCCCCTTCATATCCCCTATATCCCAAGCTTTTTCTCACCTCCTTTCCTCTGAACCTGCTGCCCCTTCTGCCAGGCATGCACATCTTTGCCTGGGTGGTTCCTGTTTGTTCTTTGAGATCCCATTCCAGTGCCCCCCACTCATGAAGGAGCTTTCCTGACTTCACCTGGTAGCCCCTGATATGGTTTGGCTGTATCCCCACCCACATCTCATCTTGAATTGTAGTTCCCATAATCCCCACCTGTTGTGGGAGGGACCTGGTAGGAGGTAATTGAATCATGGGGGCAGTTACCCCCATGCTGTTCTCATGATAGTGAGTTCTCACAAAATTGGATGGTTTTATAAGGGGCGTTTCCCCCTTTGCTTGGCACTCCTCTCTCCTGCCACCATGTGAAGAAGTACATGTTTGCTTCTTCTTCTGCCATGGTTGTAAGTTTCCTGAGGCCTCCCCAGACATAAGGAACTGTGGGTCAATTAAACCTCTTTCCTTTATAAATTACCTAGTTTTGGGTATGTCCTTATAGCAGCATGAGAAGGGACTAACGCATCCCCCATCCTAGACCAGGTCACATGCCCCACAGCATGTGCTTACCCTATCAGTGTGAGCCTGTTATGCCTATTGATTCATTTTGTCCTCTGAACAAACTCTGAGGTAGCTACTGTTACTATCCCCCTTTTACAGATGAAGATACAGAGAAGTTAAGGAACTTGCCCAAGGTCACAGAGGTAATATAGAGTGGAGCCAGGATTTGAACCCAAGAAGTCTGGCTCCAGCTTGTGATCTTAACCTCCATGCTATAAAGCCTGTAATAACGTTGCACACACTGAATCTCCATTGTTTTGGGAAGGTTTTCAAGGGCTCCGTGCACTGCATGATGTGTATGTGACTGGCATGTACAACTAGGTGTGCCTTCTTCTGGATAAGGGTTCACAGATTTTCATCACAAAAAAATTTCTCAGAGAGCTTCATGATCTTCAAAGGGTTGGGATTCTCACACTGCTCGCTTTTCCAGACTGAGCTCTCCAAGGCCAGGACCTGTGCCTTAGCCCCCTTTAGAAACCCAGTACCAGCCTAGTGCAAAGAGGATATTTGGGGAAGTTTTGCCAGGTGGCTGGCAGATGCCTAAATGAGCATCATCTGTATCCAACCCAACCACATCTCCACTCCCACTGCAGTAGCTGGATCTTTGTCCTGTGCTAGACTCCTTGGATCACACTGGGTAGCACTCAGGAAGCCAGAATTGATGTTTTTCATCTCTCAAAGGAGAAGACACTAGGTTTGGGGTATCCAAAGGCATGGACATTAGAGGTGGCTCCATGCAAGACTCTGGTTTCATTTGTTGTTGTTGTTGTTGTTGTTGTTGTTGTAGTATTTTTTTTTTAGATAGGATTTTGCTCTGTTGCCCAGGCTGGAGTGCAGTGGCACAATCATGGCTCACTGTGGCCTTGACCTCCCAAGCTCAAGTGATCCTTTAACCTCAGCCTCCCAAGTAGCTGGGTCCACAAGCATGTATCTCCACGCCCAGCTAATTTTTTTTTTTAGAGAAAGGGTCTTGGTATATTGCCCAGACTGGTCTCAAACCACTGGGCTCAAGTGATCCTCCCACAACGGTCTCCCAGAGTTCTGGATTACAGGTGTGAGCCACCGATCCAGCCTGGTTTTGAATCTCAAAGCAACTATGAACTGATAGTGACCCTGAACATCATTTTCCCTTCTAGACCTTAGTTCTTGACTCACCCAAGTGTGCTGAGGCTGAACAAGGGCCCTTACACTTAACTCATCAAGGCATAGGACAGGGAAGGGGATGCAGAAGTGAATGAGGTGGGCCCTCTCCCTTCGATCTCCAATAACTCACAGTATAGTCCTCAGGGTCTGCACATAGGAACCACTCAATACGTGTGTATTAGTCAGCTTTTCCTGAGATAACACTGCAAAACAAACAATCCCAAAAATCTAACACCTTACACCAAGTGGCTATTTTTCTTGGCCATGGGTTTATGTCTGTGGGTCAATAGGGGTGACCCTGTTTCATCCTAAGAGCTGGGTCATGGTCTCCTCCTGTTTCTCATTCTGCAGCCAGTGGTTGCCCAGTGCAAGCTCCTCTCATGGCAGAAGCACAAGAGACCAAGACAAATCAGCAGGGATCTGTAAAGCCTCTGTTTGTATCATGTCCACTGGAATGTTCCAGTGGCCAACACAAGTCATGTGGACAAATTCAACATCCATAAGACAGAGACATGTACTCTGCCTACTTTTGTGAGCAGTGTTGAAAAGTAACATGGCAAAAGGCATAATTCTATTACAGGGAGGGGATGAAGAATTGGAAACCATAGATGTTTATCCAATGGCCAGAACTGCCCCCAGTATGGCAGGAGCAGGCAGTGGGCTCTGGGCCCACTGTGAGCCACAACCTCACTAATTTTCTTCTCTGTTCCTCGGCAGGAGCTCAGTGAGTACAACGCCACAGCCATAAAAAGCCCCACCAACACGGTCACCGTGCAGGGCCTCAAAGCCGGCGCCATCTATGTCTTCCAGGTGCGGGCACGCACCGTGGCAGGCTACGGGCGCTACAGCGGCAAGATGTACTTCCAGACCATGACAGAAGGTGAGCAGAGTCCAGTGGGCAAGAGGAGGGCACAGACTCCACAAACAGAACAAACTCAAGGGTCACCATTCCCATGAAGCACCTTTGTGCAAATTAGAAAAGGCACTCCCTTCCAGATGTCAGCCCTCCCTCCTTCCTAATTTCGAACCTTTGTGCACAACCATATATAAAAGCCCTGTTTGTGTTCCCATTGTGTCAGCCAGGCCACTTCCTTTCCCAGGACTCTGAGGAGCTCAGCCCTAACTTCCAGAGCCACTCTGAGCAAGTCACGCATTCCTTGGTCCAATTTTTTCTCATCTATAAAATGAAAGCATCACATTCAGTCTGAGAGAGTAAGCATATTTTATCCATACACAACTCCAGTGACTTGCAATTGGACTGAGAAGGATTCTGAAGCTGCATCTGAGTTCAGCAGGAAGAAGTTCTGGGATAGATTAGTACTGTCTGCCCCAGGCAAGGGAGTGAGAGATCTAGCCTGTGTGCTACGTTTCCCACTCTGGAACTACATGGTTTCGAAGCACCATTTCTGCTCTAATAATCTTTAGAAGCAACACAGTTTAAAGACTATCGGCTCTGAAACCAAAGAAATGAGGATTCCATTTCTGATTTAGCCCTAACTGTATGTGCCTAAACAAGTCACCTTACCTCTCCAACCCTCAGCTTTCTCATTCATAAGTGGGGGTGATAACAATGATCTCATTATCACCATCATTATCAAACTAGTGTAAGAATGAGAGACCTAGCACAGGATTGGCACTAGGTCCCAGTCATATCATCACTCACCAGATGGTAGGTAAGTCATAGTTTGTCATTGCTGTGAGTCTGGGATCCATTTCACCAGTCAGCTAAACTCCAGGGTGGCTCTATCTGACCAGATTCCACCATCCTTTCTTAGTATCTGCTCTAACCACTAGGCGTGCCTTGGCCTTTGCCTGGTTGAACATTTCAGAGGCTCCTGGACTCTTAAATTCTTGCCTTATCACAAAAATCCTCCCTATGGCTCTACCATCTCTTCCAGCACTCACCTCCTGTGTAATCTTTCTGTTCCTCGTGGCAGCTTTTTTCACCTCTTTAAGCCCTTTTCCATGTTGGGTGAGTGTCACTGACTGGGAACTGAGAGACTGTCCCAAGATCCTTTTATTAATTCAACAAATGTGGCTGGGGCCCTGCCACTTACCAGGCCAAGTGTGGGCACTAAGGTCCCAGAGCGTGTCCCTGATCTCAACAAGTTCCTGTTCTGGTCAGTGAGACAGATGAGAAGTAAAAATAGCTAGGTGTGATGGCTCACATCTGTAATCTCAGCATTATGGGAGGCTGAGGCAGGCGGATCACCTGAGGTCAGGAGGTTCGAGACCAGCCTGGCCAATATGGTGAAACGTTATCTCTACTACAACTACAGAATCAGCCAGGCGTGATGGCAGGCACCTGTAGTCCCAGCTACTCGAGAGACTGAGACAGGAGAATGGCTTGAACCTGGGAAGCAGAGGTTGCAGTGAGCCGAGATCGTGCCATTACACTCCAGCCTAGTGACAAGAGTGAAACTCACACTCCAAAAAAAAAAAGAGAGAAGTAAAAATAATAAAATGTAAATCAATGATAGTGTTAATGGCATTGAATGGTTTCCAAGAGCCAGGCTAATGCCAAGTGTATCTTCTGCGTTCTCCCATTTCAACTCCCACCCTTGGGTCAAGCAGACCTGGGTTCAAATGCCTGGCCGGAGTGCTACTTTCTTTGTGACCTCAGGCACATCATGACCTCACTAAGCCCAGTTTCCTCCTCTGTAAAATGGGGTAATCATAAGACTGTTCCGAGATATGTAACATACTTAGCACAGTGAGTGACACATAAAACACTCAGGGATAAGAATAGTTAATATTGATTGAATGCTTGCTTGTGTGCCAAGTGTTGTTCTAAGTGCTTTACCCAACAATCCTGAGATGGGAACTATTATTCTCCCCATTTTACAGATAAGGCAACTGAGGCACAAAGAGGTAAGTCACTTTGCCTTATCACATAGTCACTTTGCCTTATCACACAGTCACTTTGCCTTACTATCACATAGTTAGTAAGTGGCACCATTGGGATTCAAACCCAGAGAGTCTGGCTCCAGAGTCTGTGCTTTTAACTGCCTGTGTGTGTGTGTCAGCTGTTATTATTGTTGATTTTCACATCAACATTGAGATGTAGGAATCATGCCCATTTTATGGATGAGAAGTTGAGGACTGGAGCAGTTCATGGACTTGTCCAGGGTTACCTGTGAGTCAGTGACAGCCCCTTTTCTGCATGGGCATGTGACAGGTGCTCTGTCAGGGGCAGGAACAGAGCCTAGGGATCCCAGGAGACCCAACAGCATGGCAGGGGGTAGGGGACAGGGGTATTAAGACTCCCACAGGCAGGCTGAGAATGCCCTACCATGCTTTCTCCCCAGCCGAGTACCAGACAAGCATCCAGGAGAAGTTACCACTCATCATCGGCTCCTCAGCCGCTGGCCTGGTCTTCCTCATCGCTGTGGTTGTCATCGCCATCGTGTGTAACAGGTGGGTGGGGTCTCCAGGCTTGGCTGGGCCTGGCTGTCCCAGATGGCTTCTTTCCCTCTATTCAGTCATTCCTCTACAGTGCTGGTGAACTGAGGAGGCCTTCTTACAATTGCAGGGAGAGACGTGGGTAGGAAGTGGAAGTCTTCAAGTGGCCTCCTGCTACCTAAGCGGCCACCATGTGCAATTCATCCCTTTGGGATAGGCATCGTCCCCGACAAGCCCACTATTGAAGGGGGTGGCACATTGAGACACTAATGCAATGGGCAAGAAAGACTGCAGGCTGCTAGGAGTTTAGTGGTTGGTGGAAGGGGTGTACAGATTGTCCTGCTTTCTGCATGAGTTCAGGCCCTCTGGCTGAGGTGCTGGAAAGATGGGGAGGACTTAGGAGGAGGAGCGGGAAGGGACCTCCCAAGTGGCTAGGACGGCACAAGCAAAGGCAAGAGGGTGGGGCCAGTTCCTTGACTTCTGCTGGGTATAATGCAAAGAAAGAGTCTCTTTAAAGAGTTCCGCATTTTAGAATAGACTGGACCATAAGTTCAGGTGGACAGAAGCCCCTGGGGTTTCTGGGGCCAGATGCCGTGGCTGGAAGATGACTTCTTTCTGAAGGGGGCTTGGCTGGAGGGGGAACTGGGGAAAACGTGAACCTGGACTTGAGGTGGGAGGAGTGGGAAGGGACAAGTGGGGCCAGAAGGGACAGGCAGGGGGCCCTCTGGCAGGGGTGTGGCTTCTAGGGTCTGCCCACCCTCTCCCTATCACCTACTGTGGCTCCCAGCTCCCTGGGCGCCTCCAGGTGGCTCCAGCCCTTTGCTCTTGTTCCAGAAGACGGGGGTTTGAGCGTGCCGACTCGGAGTACACGGACAAGCTGCAGCACTACACCAGTGGCCACAGTATGTACATACCCCAGCAGGCTGGAACCCTTGGGCCCTTTACTGTCGGTTCCCCAGTGACCTCTTAAGCCATCTTGGACCTCCTACTGCCATGCTGCAGGCAGACAGTGTCAAGTGGTTGCCTGGTTGCACTAAGCTCACTCTCACCTCTAGGCCTTTGCAAGTGCGGTTCCCTCTGCCTCAAACGCTGTTCCCTCTGCCTCAAGCGCTCTCCCCATCTCCCTTTACCCATGTAGCTCTTACTCATCCCTCAGGCCTCACCATACACAGACTCCTCCGAGCAGCCTTCCCTGACCCCACTCCATCCTGGGTTCAGGAGCCGCATCTGTGCTTGCAGGCTGCATTGAGGTGGCTGTTTCTTATCTCACGACCATGATAGTGGGGGCCGCTGGAGACCTGGAATTGTGTCTGACATTTACCATGTCTCCCCAGCACCAGTGCAGTGCCCAGCACATAGTAGACACTAGACATTTGCAGAATAAATAAATGAATCAAATTGAATGAATGAGTTGATGAGGACTCCGGGCTCTGACCCAGGAGGTGAGAAAAGCAGCAGGAGCCCCTTCCTTCTTCTCTTCCTCTCACTCTGTGGCTCTAGACTCCTGTTCTTCCCCAGTGGCTCCTCCGGTGGCCTCTTCCCCTTACCCAGTGCCCTCATTTCTCCCACCATCCCATCCTCCACTGGGCCAGGGCTGGGGATGTATGTGCCACACACACACAGGTGTCCCCTCCTGAAGGGCCAGAGAGAAAAGTAGATCAAAGATTCCTCTCTCCGCTTGACCTGGGCAAAACCAGTTATCAGAGAGTTGGGGGGTGTGAGAAGCTTAGTCCTTACTTCAGATCATTCAGCAAAAAGGAGTTCTAAATGGGTCCAACATTCATTCTCAAACTGTACTCAGTGGGATGCCCTGGGGTTCCTCAGGTGGCTGCCTCTGGGTACAGAGGCCCATCATCATATCCCTGCCCTTGTCACACATCTGTCGTGGGCCTACTACCTATGCCAGGCACTGTTCTAGGTGCTGGGGATCCCCGAGTAACCAAACCGAATATCCTGGCCTTTGAAAAACTTATATTCTAGTGGGAAGGATGGGGAATAAAAAAATACATGTCATAAGGTCAGGCACAGTAGCTCACTCCTGTAATCCCAGCACTTTGGGAGGCTGAGGCAGGCAGATGACTTGAGGCCGGGAGTTTGAGACCAGCCTGGCCAACATGGAGAAACCCTGTCTCTACTAAAAATACTAAATTTAGCCAGGCATGGTGGTGTGTGCCTGTAATCCCAGCTACTCAGGAGGCTGAGGCAGGTAAATTGATTGAACCCGGGAGGCAGAGACTGCAGTGAGCAGAAATTGTGCCACTGCACTCCAGCCTGGGTGACAAAGCAAAACTCTGTCTCTAAATAAATAAATAAATAAAAACATGTTATAAGGCTAGGCACAGTGGCTCACACCTGTAATCCCACCACTTTGGGATGCCAAGGCAGGTGGATCGCTTGAACACGGGAGTTCAAGACCAGCCTGGGAAACATGATGAAAGCCTGTCTCTACCAAAAATGTACAAAAATTAGCTGGGTGTGGTTGTGTGTGCCTGTAGTCCCAGCTACTTGGGAGGTTGAGGTGGGAGAATAGCATAAGCCCAGGAGGCGGAGGTTGCAGTGAGCTGAGGTCTGACCACTACAGTCCAGCCTGGGTGACAGAATAAGACCCTGTCTCAAAAAAAAAAAAAGAAAGAAAGAAAGAAAGCAGAAAAGAAAAATACATGTCATGAATGCAAAGCGTATGGTATATTTGAAGATGCAGGTGCTATAGGAAAAAGACAAAGTGGAACAGGTAATGGACCGAGAGTTGTGGGGATCAGGGTGGCATTTTTAAATAGGACAGCTTGGGTTGGCTTCACTGACAGGATTTTATTTGCACAAAGATACAAAGGAGCTGGGGGAGTGAGCTACTCAGAGGTATCTGAGGGAAAAGCATTCCAGGAAGAGAGAACAGCCAATGCAAAGGTCCTGAGGCTGGAGCTTCCTGGCAGGTTTCAGAAACAGCAGAGGCCGGTGTGACTGGAGCAGAGCAAAGAGAGGAATGGAAGCTTTGAGGGAGTCCAACATGCAGATTCTCATCAGGCTCAGCAAAGCCTTGGCTTTTCCTTGAGTGAAATGGGGAGCTGCTGGAAGGTTCTGAGCAGAGGGCTGACATTCTCCAAGTTACGGCCTTGGTGGGACTTCTCTGGCTGCTCTCTGGAGAATGGACCAAAGGCGCTGATGCAGGGAGACCAGTGTGGTGGCTGTTGGAAGAATCCAGGGAAGATATGATGGTGGCCAGACCAAGTGGCAGGGAGAAGGTAGTGGGAAGTGGTTGGATTCCGACATATTTCAAAAGCAGAGCCACTAGATTTGCTGCAGGATTGGATGTGGGTATGTAAGCATGAGCAGAGTCTAGGAGTTCCAGGTACAAAGCCTCTGGGTAAGACATAATTTGAAGTAAAAGTTCCTGGGCTTAAAAATAGTTTGGGGCTGGCCAGGCATGGTGGCTCACGCTTGTAGTCCCAAGCTACTCAGGAGGCTGAGGTGAGAGGATTGTACAAGGAGGTCAAGGCTGCAGTGAACCGTGATCTTATCACTGCACTCCAGCCTGGGTGACAGAGTGAGACCCTGTCTCAAGAAAAAATTTAAAAATGAAAAATAAGGCTGGGTGCAGTAGCTCACACCTATAATCCCAGCACTTTGGGAGGCCAAGGCGGGTGGATCACCTGAGGTCAGGAATTCAAGACCAGCCTGGCCAACATGGTGAAACCCCGTCTCTACTAAAAATACAAAAATTAGCTGGGTGTGGTGGTGCACACCTATAATCCCAACTACTCAGGAGGCTGAGGCAGGAAAATCGTTTAAACCCAGGAGGCGGAGGTTGCAGTGAGCCGAGATCGCACCACTGCACCCCAGCCTGGGTGACAGAACAAGACCCTGTTTAAAAAAAAAAAAAAAAGATTCGATTTCCAAATAAGATTACACAGAGGTACCGGGGCTAGGACTCTAAGGTATCTTTGGCTGGGTGCAGTGGCTCACGCCTGTAATCCCAGCACTTTGGGAGGCCAAGCTGGGTGAATCACCTGAAGTCAAAAGTTCAAGACCAGCCTGGCCAACATGCTGAAACCCATCTCTATTAAAAATACAAAAATTAGGCCGGGCGCAGTGGCTCAAGCCTGTAATCCCAGCACTTTGGGAGGCCGAGACGGGCGGATCACGAGGTCAGGAGATCGAGACCATCCTGGCTAACCTGGTGAAACCCCGTCTCTACTAAAAAAATACAAAAAACTAGCCAGGCGAGGTAGCAGGCGCCTGTAGTCCCAGCTACTCGGGAGGCTGAGGCAGGAGAATGGCGTAAACCCAGGAGGCGGAGCTTGCAGTGAGCTGAGATCCAGCCACTGCACTCCAGCCTGGGCAACAGAGCAATACTCCGTCTCAAAAAAAATAAAAATACAAAAATTAGTGGGGCATGGTGGCGGGTGCCTATAGTCCCAGCTACTCAGGAGGCTGAAGCAGGACAATTACTTGAACCTGGGAGGTGAAGATTGCAGTGAGCCTGGGGAACAGAGCAAGACTCCTTCTCAAACAAAAAAAAAAAAAAAAAAAGAAAAAGATTATAAATTATGTCATCACCTCTTATTGCCCCAAGTAATGAAACCATGATCATAGATGTGGCTAGACATACTGCGTGCATTCTGTGTGCCAAGAATTGTTTCAAGGCTTTACATGTACTTATTCATTTGATCCTTATAGTGTCTCACTTTGAATATGGGGAAACTGAGGCACAGAGGTTGTACAGCTGCCAGGGAAGGAGCAGGGGTATGAACTCCAGCTGTCTGGCTGCAGAGCTGGCATCCTGTGCTGGCTCCATTCTACTGAGCTGGAATGGGATAGGCTCCCATGCTCTGTCTCCTGGAGCCACTGGGGAGCATTGCTATGTGGTGTGTGAGTCAGTAATAGGGAAACAGGTGAGGTCTATTTTTAAAATAGACCCCAGGGTTTGTTGCTAGATCAGCACATTTAAGGCCTAAGATGCCCCTCCCTCCATCCTAAGCTCTAACGTTAGATCTGAGCAGAACTTTGTTCTGTTCAAAGCACTGCCAGCCCTGTGATCCCATATACATCCAGCCACCCTGCGTGGTCAGGACAGAGGAGGAAGCTGAGGCCCAGAGATCCATGTGACTGGCCTGTAATCACCCACATGGCCACACAGTTTCCATCATCCAGCAGGTGCTGAGTGAGTACCAAGGTCTGTGTTGCCTGGATGTGGAACCGGAGGGACTGATCTGGCTTCTCATCCCTGCTCTGCCACTGGCCAGCTGGGTGACCTCGGGAAAGCCATCAAACCTCTCTGAGCCTTGACATCTTTATATGGGAAGTAGCAAGAAGGATACTTTTGTCATGGAATTGTGAGGATTCAATGAATTAAGGGACGTTAAAGTGCTTTGGAGTAATATTTAATAATAGCCAGCTCTTCTTTGCAACAGTTTACAATTATTCAGCACTTTCCTTGATGCTCTCGTTTAATCCTTGCAACCCCATTAGGAGGTAGGTATTGTTTGTTATACCCATTGGGTAGGTGAAAAAAGTAAGACGCAGAGATTAAGTAACTTGTTCAAGGACACACAGCTGGATCAACACAGTGGTTGATCCTGGCTTCAGACTCACAAAGCAGCTCATTTGTGACCAGAATTAGCAGCAGTGCCAGAATTCAGACCCAGAACTCGGCACACTGGTTCCTCTTCCCTCATCGTGAATTTCGCATTTGAGGGCAGGGCAACAGGCAGTGGCCGACAGCCGTAAATCATCCAAACAACAGCCCAGGATTTTCTGTAGCCTTTGCCTACAGAGGTCCTCACCCGACCTCGGTTCAGCAAGTGCCCCTCCTGAGAGTCAAGCTTGTTGGAGGCTCTGGCCACCAGACACTCACTCACCTTCTATTCCAAGAGGCAGACTGGGGAAGTACCTGGAAGAAATGCAGCCTGAGGGTTACAAGTGGAGACTCTGTAGCCGGCCCGGGTTCAAACCCCACTTCTGCCATTTATTAGCTGTGTTGATGTCATTTAACCTCGTGTGTGTGTGTGTGTGTGTGTGTATGTGTGTATAACAGGGTCTCGCTTTGTCACCCAGACTGGAATGCAGTGGCACAAACACGGCTCACTGCAGCTGTACCTCCTGGGCTCAATCAATCCTCATGCCTCAGCCTCCTGAGTAGCTGGGATCACAAGCCTACACCACCATGCCTGGCTAACTTATTTATTTTTCATAGACATGGGTTTCTGCCATGTTACCCAGGCCAGTCTCAAACTTCTGGGCTCAGGCAATCCTCCTGCCTCAGCCTCCCAAAGGACTGGGATTATGAGCTTGAGCCACTGTGTCCCACTCATTTAACCTTTTTTATGCCAGTTTCCTCATCTGACAAACAGATATCGTATGGGATTGTACCAAATGAAATTGCTATTTATGTAGGTCAGAAACAGTTAAATATTGACAGTTTCATAAGGTATCAACCTAATAATGGCACTTACCTGGTAGGGTTGTTAGGAGGATTCATTGGATCAAAAACTATAAAGTGCCCAGAACAAGGCCTGGCACCCAGTAAATCTACACCGAATGTATATTCAATAAGTGTTTATTAAGCATCTACTGTATATCACCTTCACATAAGTACTCCGGAGGCAACATTCTAAAGCAAGGGCTTGTAGCTTGGGGTCTAAAGACCCCTAGAGCTTCCAAGGGCCTGTGAATATGCCAGAATTATACATGAAATATGGGAGTGTGCACACACAGGGATACTTTTCCAAGGAGCAGATTCATAATTTTCATCAAATTCTCAAAGACATTCAAGACACGTAGTAATGCCATTATGTGTTCAGTAAGCACTTATTGGGCACCCACTGTGTGCCAGGCCCTGGGATTCAGCATGAACAAGACAGACACAGACTCGGTCTTCCTGGGGAAGAGGGTAAACTAAGCCCTTACAGGCAGCAGAGTATTCCAGAAAGGAGTGGCAGGGGGCTGTGGGCATGCGTATCTGGGAACCCTGGTACAAGGTAAAAAAGCCAGAACAGACATCAAGGTCATAAGAGTGGGTGTGGACTCAGGACTGTGGGAGCCTGAGGAGAGGGTACAGGTCTCCCCTGGAGCAATCCAAGCGGTCTTCACAGAGGCGATGGCATTTGATCTGGTCACAAAAAGAAAGAGGAGAGGGTACTCCAGGTAGAGAGCACACCACGAACAAAAGCATGGAGGCAGGAAATAGTGAAGTGAATCTGAAACCCCTGGGTCAGTAAGTCCTGTGAGCTGGCATCTAGGGAGCAGGGAGCTGGAAGTGAGGCCAATCCATGGAGAGCTGGGAATGCCAGGCAGGGGCATGCACCTTTGTCCTGCAAGCAGCAGAGGCCCTCCTGACCAGTGCTGCTGGCCACAGCATGGCGATGGCATCCAGTTGCTTGGCAGTGGAGGCGACCAAGGAGGGTTTGAGCTGCTGTGCTTCCCCTTACCTCCCAGAGTCAACCCATTCCTGTCCTCCATCCCCATCAGAAAGGGCCTCCCCCAGTCCTATTGGGAGGGAGGCTGAAAACCAGTTGTCAAGAACCACAGGGCATGCATTGAGTCTGAGCAAGCAAGAGAGCATCCCCAGGGAGCCGACGCCCTGGCTCTGAGAAGGCTGATGGGGAAGGAGGTGGTCATGGCGGAATACTCCAGAAGGAGGCATGGACCAGATTCTGGTTGTATGTCATCCAGGAGGCAGTGAACATGGTGATTAGGAGTACTGGCCCCAGGCTCAAGTCTAACAGACCCGGGTTCAAATCCTGGCTGTGCCATTTGCTAGCTATGTGGCCTTGGCCAGATGACTTAGCCTCTCTGAGCCACAGTTTCCTTATGTGTGAAATGGGAATAATTGTCCTTTCTTCTAAGAGTTTTTGAGTGGAGGAGATAAGGCATATAAAGAGCCTGGCATGGTGTTGAGCACAAAGGGCTCAGTAAGGGACAGCTGCTATTATGATTCTATCTGTGTCATTTGGATTCTGCTCGGCCCTACAGACACTGAGTGTCTGCTGTGTGCAGAGCTTTATGCAGTTTGCCAGGGGAGGGAGAAATCAGGAAAAAAAAAAAGTGTCCATTTCCTCCTCCCAAGCACTCAACAGTCTTGGATGGTGGTTCTTAACCTCTTTGGAGGCCTCAGACTCCTGGGAGACTCTGCTGAAAGTTTTGGAGCCTATGGCCAGAAAAACAGATACATGTATAAAATTATTAAAAGTCCAAAGGTCAGGCCAGGCACAGTGGCTCATGCCTGTAATCCCAGCACTTTGGGAGGCCGAGGCTGGTGGATCACTTGAGGTCAGGAGTTGGAGACCAGCCTGGCCAACATGGCAAAACCTATTAAAACTCTATTAAAAATACAAAAAATAAGCTGGGTGTTGTGGCACATGGCTGTAATCCCAACTACTTGGGAGGTTAAGGTGGGAGGATGAGGAACACTTGAATTCGGGAGGCGGAGGTTGCAGTGAGCTGAGATCGTACCACTGCACTCCAGCCTGGGTGACAGAGAAAAAAAATTTTTTTTAATTAAAAAAAATTCAGAGGTCTATACTCAAGGATGGATTTTTTGAGAACTTTTGTTTTTGACAATATTTATTTCTATAACTTTTGGACTTTCGAAGCAGCATGAATTACTTTTTGAATAGAAAAGGACAATCATAATAAATGAATCCCATCTCAGGAGGTTATCAGACCTCCTACTGCCCATACTTAGGACTGCTAAGTAGCTCACAGACCCAAATTAAGAAACCCTGACCTCAAGAGCTAAACAAATACCCACACAAATAATCCCAAATAAAGCTCACGTGTTATAGCAGCAGTTGGCAAATTTTTCGTAAGGGGACAGATAGTAAATATTTTAGACCTTATGGGTCTCCCTTGTAACTACCCAACTCTGCTGTCATAGCTTAATAACAGCCATAGGCAAAGGAATGAGCATGATTGTGTTCCAATAAAACTTTATTTACAAAATAGGCTGTAAGCCAATTCGCCAACGCCTGTGTTACACACTCTAACGCCTAGATTTCTGGAATGCCTAAAATAGAGGCTGAGAGTGTCAACTCATATGTCCAAGGTCACACAGCTGAGCAGGGTTGATGGCCTCATGCACCAACCAGCCAAGCCTTATGGTGACCCAAGGATTTCAACTCCCAACTCCTAGAGCTCCTACCTCCAAAGTTGCAGCTCCTGGAGCGGCAGGAGAATGTGAGCAGGATGCTGGAGAAGCCAGAGGAAAGTCTGGGCTCTGGACCGGGAGGTCTGGGTATTGGAAGACCAGCTGTCTGTCTGGGAGGGGGAAGATGGATGGGTCATCTTTCCCTTCTTTCCAAGCATTTTGCTGACTCAGTGCTGGCTGTTCAGAATTGGGTCTTTGACATCCAGGTTACCTTCTTCTCTTAGTGCATAAAAAAATAAGTGTGGGACAGAAGAGAGGGAGAGCAAATAATAACAATAATAATAAAATTAAAATATGCATCAGATCAGGAATCAAATGCCCGATGTCTAGCCTCATGCTGATTACCAGAAAATCAGGGATCCGGAAGGGGTTAAGACTTGGCTAGTGGGGGACCTGGGAGGTGGCCCAGCAGCTGTGGATACTCAGTCCCTGGTGAGTGGGGCAGCCCCAGGCTCTGGGGGCCCATTTGGGAAGTTGGGGCAGCTAGAAAGGGACCCTGGGGGAAGAGGAGGCTTGAATTAGGCCTGGAGTTAGGCCTGGAGAGACAAGGAGGAGCTCTCCATAGCAGAACTCCAAGGACAACATGGTCTATTGCCTGATCTTTCTGTATTTTAGTTCCAATTTGCTCCCTTCCTTTTTGCCCCCCTCTTCCTTTACTTTGCACCCCTTGATTCTCTATCACCTATCTTTCCATTTATTCTTCTGTGCCCACGCCCGTAACAGACATTGCTTATCAGTTCTGCCAGCCTCAGCTGCTCCAGAAAACCACTGCTGATCAATGAGAGTTGGAACAAGAGCTAAGACCTATCTGCCACCCCTGCTGGTCTCTGTTCTCCTCACCTCCTACTCAGTTCACGCCCATCTGCTCAGTAAGACCCAGAGGGGTCAAGTGACCTGCAGGGAGTTGCCCAGTTCTTATGGGGGCCACATGGGAGTGGATTTCCCTCCACGGAGGGACTGGCTCCCGCTTTTCCTTTTGTGTGCATCTTGAGTCAGTCCATATGACAGAGCCTGGTCTTGTCCCCCAGTGACCCCAGGCATGAAGATCTACATCGACCCTTTCACCTATGAGGACCCCAACGAGGCAGTCCGGGAATTTGCCAAGGAAATTGACATCTCCTGTGTCAAAATTGAGCAGGTGATCGGAGCAGGTAGGTGGCTGGTACCTTCACATGTACTATGGCCTTAGCCATGGGTGGCGAGACCACCCCAATGTGTACCCTTGGGGCAGAAGGTAGGATGTGAGACAGGTGCCTCAAAGGACCCCCCTCAAGGCCTGAAGGTTCAGAATGACCATGAAAGAAGGGCTCTCAAAGGTCATCCAGTAAAATCACCTCACTGACAAAAGAGGAAACTGAGGCACAGGGCTGGGAGGTGGCTGGGACTTTTCTAGACCCCTGACATTCTTGAAGGGGTTTGGTGTCTGCAAGGATGAGTGGGCCATTGAGAAGAAAATGTACATGCAGGCCCTGTGAGTGGATGTGACAGGGAACAGGGAGGTGGCCCTTCCACCTGGCAAGTGACATCCTGCCTGTCTTGGTGTTTCTGTCTCAGGGGAGTTTGGAGAGGTCTGCAGTGGCCACCTGAAGCTGCCAGGCAAGAGAGAGATCTTTGTGGCCATCAAGACGCTCAAGTCAGGCTACACGGAGAAACAGCGCCGGGACTTCCTGAGTGAAGCCTCCATCATGGGCCAGTTCGACCATCCCAACGTCATCCACCTGGAGGGTGTCGTGACCAAGAGCACGCCTGTGATGATCATCACTGAGTTCATGGAGAATGGCTCCCTGGATTCCTTTCTCCGGGTAGGGGAAGCCAAGAGGGCCAGGGGCCCATGAATGGGGCAGGAAAGGAATGATGGACACAGCTTCAGACTCTCAGAGCCTGAAGCGGTCTTGGAAAAGCTCTAGGTCAGGAATGGCTTGTAGGCTGTCACTTTCCATTCCCTTACCCGTGGCAGGCACTGCTAATCAATCCCAGCACTCTCATCCACTAAGCCCAGAAGCAGTCCCAGAATTCTTCTCAGTATGGTTCCCCAGGAAGCCACAATCAGTTGATCAGAGTTGGCACACATCTCAAATCTGTTTCCATTCCTGCTCTTAGCCAGCCTTCTCATTGTGCACCAAAGAAAACGGGCTCAAAGAGAGGTTGGATTTGCCCAGAGTCACCCAGAGGGTCAAGATGAGGCCTGGACTGGAATCAAGTGTCTTGACCTCTCATCCAGGGTTTTCACCAGATTTTGGAGTTCTCCAAAGCTCTATAGGCTGGTGGGAGGAGTTCAAGGCCAACAGAGGAAAATGTCAAGGTCTCCCAGGAGACCACAGTCAACCAACCAGACATAGCACCAGACTGGGCATCAGAAGCAGCCCATTGGATCAGCTGCTATTCAGTAAATATTTGTGAAGCACCTAACATGTGCCAGGCACCTTCCATGTACCTTCTTGTTTAAGCCAGAATAGCCCTGGGAGATGGGTGTGATTTAGGCCCATTTAACACACAGAAGAGGGAACTGAGACTCAGAGATGTTAGGTTACATGTCCAAGGTCGCACAGCCAAGAAGGAACAAAGCCAGAGTCAAACCAAGTGTATCTGCTTCAAAGCCTGTGTTCTCACCACCACCCGGAAGTTGGCCTCTGATGGGCCTCTCCGGGGTCCCGAAGCATCTGAGTCCTTCCCCAAGGAACCTAGAGCCAGGCTGGCAGGGCCCTGCTCTGGTTTCCCATTGTGAGGATGATGCAGAGCCCTGATGCCTGTTCTGTTCACTCTGTGTTTTCTCCACTTCTCCCACAGCAAAACGATGGGCAGTTCACAGTCATCCAGCTGGTGGGCATGCTTCGGGGCATCGCAGCCGGCATGAAGTACCTGGCAGACATGAACTATGTGCACCGTGACCTGGCTGCCCGCAACATCCTCGTCAACAGCAACCTGGTCTGCAAGGTGTCGGACTTTGGGCTCTCACGCTTTCTAGAGGACGATACCTCAGACCCCACCTACACCAGCGCCCTGGTAAGATGGAGGCAGGGAACACCGGAGTCCCAGAGCCAGAGAAGAGAGGCCTGAGTGGCCATCTCTCTCCCTGCAAGACAATTTCACTAACGCCCAACTGGGCCAAGCACTGTCCTGGGCCCTGGAGACAGGGAGACAGGAACCACAGCTCCTGCCCTCTTGCAACTCCCACACTGATGGGGAACACATGTGCAGAGCCATGTGGAGTGACAGGGCTGTAAGCCAGGACAGGCAGCCTTGGAGGCAGAGGAAGGCTCGCTGGAGAGGTTGATATCTGAGCTGAGAGCGGAAGGACCCAGAAATGTTTGTCAAATGCCATGTTCTCATGGCAAAGTCCTGCGACTGGAATACAGGCTGTAGGGGCAGTGGTAGTGAGCAGTAGTGCTGGAGAGGTAGGCAGCGCTGGACCTTGGAGCTCCTGGAATGCCCAGGTTCAGGCCTCTCTCCTGAAAGCAGCAGGGATTGTTGAAGGTTTTAAACTGGAAGGACAAAGAGCCCAGAGACGGGTGCAAGTAGGCAAGTCACTTCAGTACTGTGCTGTGTGAGACGTGCCTCCTTGATGGGGAGGTGTAAGTCACAGCTGTGGGATTGAGGGCAGCTGACAATTCTTTGGGAGCTCAGAAAAGCTTTTGGAGGGACTTGAGGATGAGAAGGAGGTTTCCAGATGGCAGAGTGGTAAAAGGCACTTCATGCAGAGGGTGCAGCTGGTGCAAATGCCCAGTGGTCTGAAGCTGCATGGTGAGTTTGGGGCACAATGAGGTGCCTCATGAGATTGGGGTATCACAGGGCACAGAGTGGGAGGATTAAGAGAAGAGGTCAGACAGGCCAGCCTCCCACCCACGAACCCTCCTCATTCTGTCTCCCAGGGCGGAAAGATCCCCATTCGCTGGACAGCCCCGGAAGCCATCCAGTACCGGAAGTTCACCTCGGCCAGTGATGTGTGGAGCTATGGCATCGTCATGTGGGAGGTGATGTCCTACGGGGAGCGGCCCTACTGGGACATGACCAACCAGGATGTAAGTCTCCAAGGGGATGGGCAAGACCTCTCCGGCCCACCAGATGGGAGAGGGAAGATCGGGGCTCCTGGCCTTGTGCCAGTCTCCCAGAGTGTGGGACATAGGCTTCTGAGATCATGGGCCTGGCTCCCAGGGTAGCTGCCAGCCCGATGGTGGCTGATTCGAATGTCCGCACAGGACCCTGGACTCTCCAGGCGGTAGGGAGTAGGAAAGGCCACTCATCCACACATCAGTGCGTCTTCAGGACGCATGCACCTGTGGCCAGCCCCAAATGAGACCACATCTGCCCTTCAGGTGTTTACCACCTAACTGGGGGACAAGACGATTATTCAGGGAACCGGATGTTGTGATCAGGAGCTTTTAAGATCAGGTGCTAAATCGGAGTAGCCCTGGAGGCACTGAGGCACCGGCAGCATGGGCAAGATCAGACAGGAGGTGATCGCAGGATAAGTGGGGTTCGAACAGTCGCAGGACGTGGAGACTTGAGAGCTTCCAGTGGGAAAGAACAGCATGTGCAAAGGCTGAGGTGGGCCAGTGCGGGGTTGAACCCAAACCAGAGGGTTTCCATTAGCAAAAATGCAGACAGGAAGGACTCAAAGAAACTTCTTACACGAGAAGGGTGACCCACAGTCAAGCTGTGGAAGGTGAATCTGGCTGTGGTGGCAGGACAGGCTGAGAGGGGTGTTTGGGAGCATTTCCTTGACAGAGAAGCAGGTGGAGGTGGTGGGAGGGGGCCCCAGCCAGGCTTGAGGCCATGGTGTGGGCCTGATGAGGGGAAGGTATCTCATACCTAGAGCTGTAAATGGCACTAAAATCAAGCATGTGGCCACATGGGGTCAAGCAAGGAGGTAGAGAGGGGAGGGCTTGGGGCCATCCAAGCCAAGAGGGGCTCGCAGACGGGAAAGAGGGAGGAGCTGGTGGAACCAGGCACAGGAGGGTCATCTTGGTGGACCCTGGGGAGAAGGTATCTCGGGGCTCTGGATTTCCCAAGATTGGCAGAGGGTGGGGCAAGAACCCAGCTGCCATGTCAGATTAAAGGTCTAGATGGTAGAAACCCAGGTCATCCCATCCCTGGGGCTGCCTCCAGGAGGTGAAACTGGTTGGTTGCCACAGCAACTGAGTAGGTCAGACATGCAATGTACTGGGGGCAAGATGGGCCTGGCAGAGGGTAGATGCCCTCAGCCCATCCACCCAACCCCTCTCCACTCCTGCATTGTCCCAGGTAATCAATGCCATTGAGCAGGACTATCGGCTGCCGCCGCCCATGGACTGCCCAAGCGCCCTGCACCAACTCATGCTGGACTGTTGGCAGAAGGACCGCAACCACCGGCCCAAATTCGGCCAAATTGTCAACACGCTAGACAAGATGATCCGCAATCCCAACAGCCTCAAAGCCATGGCGCCCCTCTCCTCTGGGTAAGACCCTGCCCTGGCCCCGCCCCAGCCAGGCCCTGCCCTTCTTCCCCTCTCCCATCGCTTCGGCCCCCACCCCGCTTCAGGCAGATGCTCTTCCTTACTGCAGCTTGGGATGGGAAAGAACAGGACTAGTGTTTGTTGGGTACCTGCCCTGCCTTAGGGGTGCAGGAGAGCAGAGGACACAGACTGCCCAGAGGAAGAAAAGGACACATACCCTGTGGGTGGCAGAGGAGGCATCTTTTAAAGTGTGGTCAGAGAGACCAGGAAGAAAAATTACCAAAGGAAGGCCGGGTGAGGTGGCTTACGCCTGCAATCCCAGCACTTTGGGAGGCTGAAGTGGGTGGATCACCTGAGGACAGAAGTTCAAGACCAGCCTGGCCAACATGGTGAAACCCCTTCTCTACTAAAAAATACAAAAATTGGCCTGGCACGATGGCTCACGCCTGTAATCCCAGCACTTTGGGAGGCCGAGGCGGGTGGATCACGAGGTCAGGAGATCGAGACCATCCCGGCTAACACTGTGAAACCTCATCTCTACTAAAAATACCAAAAAATTAGCCAGTCGTGGTGGCACGTACCTGTAGTCCCGGCTACTCGGGAGGCTGAGGCAGGAGAATGGCGTGAACCCAGGAGGCCAAGCTTGCAGTGAGCCGAGATTGCACCACTGCACTTCAACCTGGGTGACAGAGCAAGACTCCATCTCAAAAAAAAATTAGCCGGCCCCTAGTGGCGTGCATCTGTAATCCCAGCTACTCAGGAGGCTGAGGCAGGAGAATCACTTGAACCCAGGAGGCAGAGGTTGCCGTGAGCTGAGATCGTGCCATTGCACTCCAGCCTGAGCAGCAAGAGCGAAACTCCATCTAAAAAAAAAATTAAAAAAAATTACCAAAGGATCCAAAATCTTAGTTGGTGAATAGATATGCCTGTCACTAAGTTTCCTTCCTAGCTACCCTCATACTCAAACCTGGACCCTCTAACTTCCATTTATATCCTCATCACACACATGCTCACACAGGTCCAGTCCTACATGCGCAGATGAACACACAATTAGGCACAAACACTCATGACTGTTCACACACAGTCTCAGGCTCTCACACCTACACACATCCATAGGCACCTGCACACACACCCATTCAGAAGTTTGTACTCACCATACACCCATCTGTGCCCGTACACTGAGTCAGCATCCCCATGCCTGAGAGACAGGCTCAGCCTGAGGGGTGTTCGCCCAGGGACCTGGTACCTCACTTCTCCTCAAGGCTCAAGCCTCCCAGGGCAGGCTCTGTGGGGCAGCAGCTCTCCTCTGCCTTCCTTGGGTGGCTGTCACAGGTCACACTGCTGCCCCTGCACACACTTACTCCTCAGGACCCACAACCCCACAGGGTTTCAGAGGGGCGTCTGGCCAGGTATCCTTAGGATGTAGGGCTGGCTGTAGCCAGAGAGCACGTTCTTATGAGCGGGAGACCATCGTGCTTCCCTCTGCCTGTCTCTCCTCACCATGACCCTATGTCAGCCACCCCTAACTCTCCAGATCAAATCCCTCTGAGCTTTAAACCTCATGAGAGCCATTTCACTCCTTGCCAGCCAAGAAGTCATTCCCATTAGCGCCACCAGCCTTAGCTGGGCTTTGGAAATACAGTCTCTGGACAGTCCAGAAGGTGAGCTTCCTATAGCACAAACCAGAGTGGGGAAGGATGGAGAATGGCACTGGGAGAGGAAACTGAATAACCAGCATAGTTAGTCTAGCTGAAATCCCTCCTCCTGAAAATAAGCATGGAGCTGCATCTTCCCCTCCTCACTCCCAAGGTCCAGCCTCTTGGCCATCCCTGCAGTGCCTTCCCTAGACTTCCCAGTTGGCCCCAGCTTTGAGTTCTGCACACACACTCGCTCTCACATGCTCACATATATATGCATGCATGTTTCCACAGGTTCAAACCCATGCCCGCACTCATGCAGAAATACTCACGTACATATGCCTTCGCCTGTGTTCACGTTCACGTAAATGGATGCACATGTGCACATTCATGCATACGCAGCCTACAGGCATGTCCCTGCACGCTCCCTGCAAACAGGTGCCCTGACCATCTCTGTCACCCACCCCCAACCCCAGCATCAACCTGCCGCTGCTGGACCGCACGATCCCCGACTACACCAGCTTTAACACGGTGGACGAGTGGCTGGAGGCCATCAAGATGGGGCAGTACAAGGAGAGCTTCGCCAATGCTGGCTTCACCTCCTTTGACGTCGTGTCTCAGATGATGATGGAGTAAGTGCCCAGCCACCTCTGCTCATCACCTTAGCACCCCCTCTCCACCGGCCCCACCAGCCAAGTGGGGTGATCTGGAGGGTGAGGAATAGATCATGTCCCAATAGGGAAGCAGGGACCAAGGGGCAAGATGGCCAACTTCGGAGTCACCTGTGGACTGATACCCAGGTCTACCTACCACCTACAAGCTCTGTGACTTTGGTCAAATCATAGCACCTCCCTTAGCCTCCGTTTTCTCACCTACAAACTGGGGGTTGGTAGGAAGGTTGAGGGAGATATAAAGGAAGTGGATGCTTATAAAATGCAAGCTGGCAGCCGGGCACAGTTGCTCACACCTGTAATCCTAGCACTTTGGGAGTCCGAGACGGGCAGATCACAAGGTCAGGAGTTCAAGACCAGCCTGACCAACATGGTGAAACCCCATCTCTACTAAAATGCAAAAAATTAGCCGGGCGTGGTGGCATGTGCCTGTAATGCCAGCTACTCAGGAGGCTGAAGCAGGGAAATTGCTTGAACCGGGGAGGTGGATGTTGCAGTGAGCTGAGATCATGCCACTGCACTGCAGCCTAGGCTACAAAGCGAGACTCTGTCTCAAAAAAGAAAACGAAAGAAAATGTAAGCTGGCTTCCCCTTCCCCAAAGCAGGGGAGAGAAGGCCCCCTAGGGACCCTGAGTCCTACTCACGTGCTCTTCCACCTCACACCATAGTCACTCCCTCCAGCTGTGGCTGCCTGCCCACTCCGCACTCCACACTCCCCAGTACTCCTTGCTTTGCCGTCTTCCTCCCGGGGAAGCTCAGGCAGCTCTCTACCAGGCACAGGGCTCCTTCACCTGCACATTTCCCTAACACACGTGCTTCTCTCCCAAAGGGACATTCTCCGGGTTGGGGTCACTTTGGCTGGCCACCAGAAAAAAATCCTGAACAGTATCCAGGTGATGCGGGCGCAGATGAACCAGATTCAGTCTGTGGAGGTTTGACATTCACCTGCCTCGGCTCACCTCTTCCTCCAAGCCCCGCCCCCTCTGCCCCACGTGCGCCGGCCCTCCTGGTGCTTCATCCACTGCAGGGCCAGCCACTCGCCAGAAGGCCACGGGCCACGGGAAGAACCAAGCGGCACCAGCCACGAGACATCACCATGAAAACATGCAACTCAAGCGATGGAAATAAAAAGGGAATGGGAAAAAAGAAAACAGATCCTGGGAGGGGGCGGGAAATACAAGGAATATTTTTTAAAGAGGATTCTCATAAGGAAAGCAATGACTGTTCTTGCGGGGGGATAAAAAAGGGCTTGGGAGATTCATGCGATGTGTCCAATCGGACACCAAAAGCAGTTTCTCTCCAACTCCCTCTGGGAAGGTGACCTGGCCAGAGCCAAGAAACACTTTCAGAAAAACAAATGTGAAGGGGAGAGACAGGGGCCACCCTTGGCTCCTGTCCCTGATGCTCCTCTAGGCCTCAGTCAACAACCAAGTGCCTGGAGGACAGGACAGATGGACAGGCAGCCACCCCAGGAACCCCTCTGGGAAAATCTATTCCCGCCACCACTGGGCAAACAGAAGAATTTTTCTGTCTTTGGCGAATATTTTAGAAACTCCAATGAAAGACACCGTTTCTCCTGTCGGCTCATGGGGCTGAAAGGGGCTTTTGTCCTTCTGGGTCAGGGAGAACACGGGGATGCCAGAAAGGTCAGCCTTCCTGAGGATGCCGCCCCCGGGTCTGCAGCTCCAGGTACTATCACGCGCACAGCCCGGCGGCCCGACCCGCCTGGTGCCCGCTCCCGCCAGCCCCCGCCTCAAGGACTGATACTGCAGTGACTGCCGTCAGCTCCAACTGCCGCTGAGAAGGGTTGATCCTGCATCTGGGTTTGTTTACAGCAATTTGTGGACTCGGGGGTATTTTGGTCAGGGTGGTTTTGGTTTAGGGGATTTGTTTGTTGGGTTGTTTTTTTTGTTTTTGTTTTTTTTTAATGACAATGAAGTGACACTTTGACATTTCCTACCTTTTGAGGACTTGATCCTTCTCCAGGAAGAAGGTGCTTTCTGCTTACTGACTTAGGCAATACACCAAGGGCAAGATTTTATATGCACATTTCTGGATTTTTTATACCGTTTTCATTGACACTCTTCCCTCCTCCTACCTGCCACCAGGCCTCACCAAAGCCAACTGCCACGGGGCCATCTGGGCCATTCAGAGACTGGAGTGAGATTTGGGTGTGGAGGGGGAGGCGCCAAGGTGGAGGAGCCTTCCACTCCAGGACTGTTGACGGAAGTGACAGATTGAGGAGGAAGTGGGCTCTGAGGCTGCAGGACTGGAAGTCCTTGCCCACTTCCCACTCTCCTGCCCCAATCGATCTAGTACTTCCCAGGCAAACAGGCCCCTTTGAGGCTCCTGAGTGCCCTCAGATGGCCAAAACCCAGTTTTGCCTCTGGGAGCCTAAACCAGGCTGCATCGGAGGCCAGGACCCGGATCATTCACTGTGATACCCTGCCCTCCAGAGGGTGCGCTCAGAGACGCGGGCAAGCATGCTCCTTCCCTTCCCTGGAGAGAAAGTGTGTGATTTCTCTCCCACCTCCTTCCCCCCACCAGACCTTTGCTGGGCCTAAAGGTCTTGGCCATGGGGAAGCCCTCAGCCAGGGATCTGGCCACAGACTCCCTCCTGTGAGCCAACGCAGACACCCGAGCAGAGCAATCAGTTAGTGCATTGAATGGAAATAAACACTTTAGTTATAACATGACCCCTGTTCTCTGTAAGTGCTGAGGGAGACCCTGGCACCCTTGGGAAACGTGTGGCCCAGGTTGCTCTTCTAAGCCCTTCCTCCCTCAGGCTTCCAGAAAGCCCAGGGCAGAGAAAACATATGGAGAACGACAGCTCCACGTGGCCTCTCTGGCCCTGGCTCGTCAAAAGCACAGGCAACAAAGGAAGTGAGTTGGAAGTGGCTCAGAACTCTTCGCTGCCCTGGGTATCAGGGTAAGCCCCTGCAGGTACATAAGGAGCAAAGAATTGACGAGGGTGCACTTAGAAGAGGGTCCGGGTGTCAGGTGAACTGTGACAGTGCGAATGTGAGGGTCTTAGAGTGCTCATGGACCCCCAGGCAGAGCCACGGGTATGATCACCTTATCCAGGCCAACTCTGGTTTTCTCTGTGCAGATGAGCTCCTGCTCACATTAAAATCAGAATTCTCCACGTGGCAGGAGGAGACAGGGAGATGAGGTGCCATGGATATCAGGTCTGGCTGAGAAAGGGGAGCCAGGGAGACTACCTCTCAGGACCTTTCCCAGATCCGAGGAGATGGCCAGTGAGAAAGATTTGGGCCACAGGCAGCCAGCTAGAAGCGCCACGGTCAGAGTGAACATCCAGCACAATCCAGCCCGTCGTCTGTCACTCACCTGTTCCGGGAGCCTGAGCTGCAAAGGGAAGGAAGGGATTAGAGAGACGAGTGGGCCCCCCATGGGGACAGCAGGGCGAGCCACAGGGATAGCATTGGCAGGTTTCCCACAAACTGGCCGGCAGTGGCCCACTGGCCTTCACTTTGTGCCCCAAAGGTGCCCCGCGCGGGTGGCAGCTGTCTCGGCACACAAGGTCACCTTCTGGCGGGAGCTGTCCTGATGCTCTTTAGATTAGTTCTGTCTCCCCAGCCCACCCCCCAACTGCTCTGGGGCCCCACATGGGGCTGGCAGTCGGTGCTTCCCGTCAGATGGCTTCCTGTCCTAAGCCGCTGGGCTGGTGACCACTAGCCAGCATGTCTGCACCTCCACCCTCCAGGGCCGAGGTCCTCAGTGGCCATGGCCCCCTGCATGCCTGCTTCCCAGAGCACAGGTGCTACCAGACCTCTGTGTCTCCACTTCAGGGTAACAAACAGATGTCACTGTGACTGTCCCAGGGGTACAGACGCTGCTCACATCCTTCCACCCCCACCCACCCACCCCACCCGCTACTGGGGCAGTCGCCCCGCCCCAACCTCTTGCTTGCTGCTCAGTGGGGAGTGGCAGGCCATGCTGCCAAGCGCCTTCCACTTAACACCACCCGCTCGCCCAGGCACACAGCTCTGAGCCACCCGCTGCCTGGTTACTAATCCTTTCCTGGCTCAACCTCCCCAAGTGCCAGCCCCCGCCTGCCCAGCAGTGTTAGGGGAGTTTCCGGCTGCTCTGCACACAGTTGGTACTGCAGGAAAGAAAGCTGCCTTGTAAACACAGGCCAGGGCACCGTGGAAATGGGGATCAGCTGCTCTGGGAGGGTACGGCTAGCAGAGCTGTACAGGGCCAGGCTGGGTAGGAGAGAGTCATGCTACCCACCCCCACCCCTACTGCTACGAAGCCCCCAGAATGGGTCATTGTTGGTGCTCAGCAGGGAGAGGTCCCTGGGGGATGATTTCACAGTATTAACTGGGAATACTCAGGCAGACCAATCAGAAGGATGATGGCCTGAGTGCTGGACCAGAGGCCTCAGAGCAGGGACCCGGGTGGCGGGGCAGTGGGAGACACTTAAGGGACTCAGGGCTGTGGCTGTTTACTAAACAGCAGTACCTCTTACTCAGATGGCACCAGCTGAACTTCCCCCAGCATTTCTAGTTGATCCCCACCCTGCCACCATCTAGGGGCTTCTCTGCCACCACCTTGTGAGCAGTCGCTAGCCTCACACTCCTCTCCCATCAGGGGCTCATCTCTAGAAGGCTGGGAGCTTCCACCCTGCCCAGTTAATCCTCCTGCCTGGCTGAGGCACAGGAAGGACCCAGGACCCAGACCACCACCCACCCCAGGGCTGGGCCCTGGGCCACACCTGGCTCGCTCCAGGGCCCCTGTTGTTTGAAGATGGTGCCGAAGGCTGGAAGACTGTTGCTGGGGAAGATAACGTAAATGCATTCAAAAGACAGGGTACCACATGATGCTAGGGAAAGTGCAACCCCACCCCAGGGTAGCAGCCTGCTCCTGTCACTAGGGATGTGGATCTGGGGAGACAGTTCCCCTCACTGAGCCATCTGTAAAATGAGAGCATTGGACTGCGTGAGGCAGGCTGTGCAAAACACTTACACACTTTAGTCCCATGAGGAAGGAGTATTCCCCCTGCATATTTGTGGGGGAAACAGGCTCAGAGGGATGAAGTACTTTGCTTAGGATAACACAGCCAGGAATGAGCAGAGCAAGGCCATGAGCTTTGGTTTTTCTGTTTCCGATGCCTCCTCTACCATGCTCAATTAGATGACAAGAAACAGTTGGTGTCTAATGCTGGCCAGTAGGAGAAGAGAAAGGTCACGTGGGCTGGGGCTGTCAGGGAGGGCTTCATGGAGGAGGCTGTCTTGAAAATGACAGAGGTCAAAAGAAAGATTACTCCAAGGTGCAGCTGCCAGAATGATCCAACATAGTGAGGAGTTGTGTCTGGATGGGCCAGTGGAATGGGGGAAGTGAGGATTGATATAAGTGGAGGTTGAGGTAGTTCCGGCATGATGTACAGTCCAGCCACAGCAGGTTCTTGAGCAGGAGAGTAGCATAGTGAGCATCAGGTTCTAGGAAGAAGCACCAGTTCATCCATCAGATGGGGCAGGATGCCTCCCAGCTACTCCTCTCCCTGAGAAGGAAGAGCTCCCAGAGCGGCCCTCATTTATTTCAGAAGCCAGGCCCTGCTGCTTCAGTTTCCATCCCCACTGACGCAGATAATCCAAAGAGTCACTTCAGCTGCTTGGAGCAGCAGGGTTGGGTCTTGTGCTACCTGATTCTTAATTCGGCTGATGTCTACCCCATTTCCTCCAGGCTTCTCTAGAGGTGGCAGGGGTGAGGTGGGGAGACAGCTGCCAGGCACCGAGGGAGCTGAGCCTGGTGGGGGCGGGGGCGGGTGTGTGGGTGGGCATGAGCAATTGCTCAGGAAACCCATCCCTGCCTGGTCACCCTAGCCCTGGAGAGATCACCCGGATGTGTTGGAATGGGTCTGGGGTCCTGTCTTTTCCAATAATGTTTCCTGGGGAAACCCAGGTTCCAATGGTTTCCTGGGGAAACCCAGAGGGAAGCTCAGGGAGCCCCCACTGTGCTGTGCGATGCTACACACACGCGCGAATGCACCATCAGGCGGCCTTGACCCAGCCTTCTGCAAAATGATTTCTGCCATCAAACTTAGGGTGGAGAATGGTTTTGCAGCCGCGCGTTTTTCCTTCAGAGAAACTAAGGTCAGAGTGTTGGCTACAGAAAAGGACTTAGCCTTTGTCACATAACAGGAAAGAGAGTCGGCTCAGGGCACACCCCCTCGGAGGCTAATCTCAGGAGGTTGGAGCCACAGGGATTGCAATAATCGCTGAATACTTACCATATGCCAGGTGCCAAAGCATTATCCTCTCCACTTTACAAATAAGGAAACTGATTCCCAGAGTTGATTCCCAGAAGATTCCAAACAGGCCATCTGTCTGCAGTCCTTCCTTCCCACCTCCTGGGATTTCTCAAAATGTTTGCCATCGCCCACCTGTATCAGAATCTCCTAGGGTATTTATTGTTTAACTTGCAGACTCCTGGGCTCCACCCCAACCCCCTAAATCAGAATCCCTGCGGTTGGGCCCAAGAGTCTCCATTTTTGACAAGCTCCTCCAGGAGATTCCTCCAGACGCTGAAATCCTCACTTGACTTCCCCCACAACAAACTGCCCTGATGTCTGCAGAGAGAGGGTCTGCTGTAGACAGGGATTAAGAAAAAGCAGGACATTGTCAGATAGGATGCCCAAACCCAGACACAGATTAGGACCCATGAAGTAGGGGGTAGAGCTGACCCTCAGGAATGTGCCCAGACTGAGCTAAGCTTTCAGGAAAATTAGAAAGACCCTCAGACCCAGAGTCTGTCTGAGTTTAGCTTCACAGCATGGAGGCTGCCTTGAGAAAGCTGATATAACAAGAAGGAGCAGCAATTTAATACTTTGGACGGGGCCCAGCAGCCCACTCAGGGCCACCCTGGAAGACCCCACAGACCCCAAGGCTATGGTCCAGGCCTGCTCACTCAACACCTGGCCAGGTGGGGCAGGCACAGGCAGAGTGGGGCTTCCAGTTGGACCTAGAGCTACAGATGCCCCCCACCACCACCACCAAGCCCAGCCACCCAGACTAAGACACGGCTTTCTCCGGAGGAGAGAGAGAGCAAAGGCCCTGTCTGTACCCAAGACCTAATGGCCCCTGGTGAAGGAGAGGGAGCAGGAGAGGGAGGAGGGAGGAGGTCACAGCCAGGACCACATACACTCTTGGGGGCCCTGCTGAGACTGCAAGAGTCAAGAATTCTAAGGTTCCACAGGTGAAAGATTGCAACATTCTAGGATTGCAAAGCCCCGCCATTCTAAGATTCCAATGGAACGATTCCATGTTTCTAAGATTCCATCACACTATGATTCTATGCTGCTAATTCTTGAAATTTCGAGTCTCGTTCATTGCTGGTCCCCAAACCTGTGGGCCCTAGCATTTTTTAAAAGCACACACAAAAAAAAAGAGCAAGAAAGAGAGAAAGAGATGGGGAGGGAGACAGCTAAAAACGTACTAACAACAGCTCCATCCTTTGGATCTGAGTTAGAGATGCATCTTGGCAGGGGTCAAAGACCCTCCTTTTGAGTGGGGTACAGAACGTCTTTCCCTGGTAGAGTGGCAGAATTGCATGCCTCAGGCCTTCCTGGGGGGAAAAGGGGCTGGTTGTTCCAGGCTACAGCTGAGTAAAGCCCCACACAGGCCACAGTGCCCACTAGCTGGTGGACCTAGGAGCCAAGCAGGGGCCTCACTGGCTCAGTTTGGGGAGGGACTTATCTGGGGTGGAATTTCCCTCCCCGCAGTGAGAAAGCTGCAGGGCCAGGGATTTACCTTGGGAGACCCCCACTGAGGAATAGTCCCCAAGCAGAACCGCTTCCTGTTCAGAGCCAGAGTCTTAACACTGGACAACCACAGGGTCTTGCTGCCAACTCCAGAGCCAGGTGCCTTCCTTCTGACATTTGGGGCATAGCTTCCATGGCCACACAGCCCTTGCCCCCTTCCAAGACCCCCCTTGACCTTTCTAATCTTAGCCACTGCCTTCCAGAGCTGGGAGGCCACTCGGCAGCGGTGCCTGTGCATGGCTCTGTGATCAGCCTGGCCGCCGTCCCCTCTGTGGATACTCTGATGGGCAGGGGGCACCAAGTTGAGCCTCTGAGGCTGAGCCAGCGTAGACCTGGCAGGGACATTCACTCACAACCAGCCTTCTTGGACTCCAGAGAAGAGTCACTATCACTTGGTCATGCCCAGCCCCCAAATCACAATTATAGCTGCTATTTCTTGAGTGTCAGCAATATGCCAGGCATCGTGCCCAACTTTTTATACACAGTGTCTTGCCTCATCCTCACACCTCTGTGAAACAGGTACAATTATTACTCCCATTCCACAGACTAGGAAACTCAGATATGTGACATGGTGGCTCTCTCAGGTCACACAGCCAGTAAGTGGCCTCTGACCCCAGCACCCCCTTCTTAATCACTATGCTATGCTGCTACCAGTGGTATACACTCAGCCCCTCTTCACTGTCAGATCCTTTGCCAGTCAAATCCCAGATCCCCAGGGGACACTGTGGCACCCTCTTTGAGCGTGGCCTCCCTGGAGCTGCTGTCAGAGCCACGGGCTGTGGGAGTGAGCGTGCACACTCCTTCTCCGCAAGTGTCTGCCCCAGCCTGAGCTATGCAGGCCGGAGCTCTCAACGGGGGTATGGGGCTGTCTGGCAGGGTTTCCCAGAACCCTGTTTCCTGTGGTCATAAACGTGGGTTTTCCTGACAACGTTGGGAGGTCAGGGAGTGATACAGCTGGTGTTCCGACGGCTGTGGGTCAGACCTGGCTCCTCTGGACCCCACTGCTGTGACCAAGGAAATCTCACCAGCTGTGTCCAAGATCAACCCTGACCCTGTTACTCCAATGCCTTTGTAGGAGTATTTTTAGCAGAACCTTTTTTTTTCCCAAAATAAATGTGAATTGTAAAAATTATCACTTGGACTCAGTAGTTCTTTTTCCTCTGAGGTTCCCCAGAGAACAAGTAGGAGCTCCCAGAGGCCCTGAGCAGGGTTCTGAAGTATGACTAGGAGTTTTCCAGGGCTAAGGATGGAGCTAGGCTAAGGCTGGGCCTGGAGCTGGGGTTGGAGTGCGGATTTGGCCTGGGTTAGGGTAGAGTGTTGACATAAAGCAACTTTTAAGCTTTCTAAGAACACTCCATTGTGTTTTAACAGTTTCAGCTCTGCTGTCAGGGGTCCTAGGGTTCATATCCCAACTCTGCCATTTGTTAGCTGCCTTGCAGAGGTCACATAACTGTGCTGAGCCTCATTTTCATGTCTGTAAAACACGGGCAATCGTTTCTAACTCCTAGAGTGTGGGTGAGGAGTCAATGAGATAGAGCATGGAAAGCCTTGGCACTCACAGACATTAGCTATTATTATTGTGCTGAGCAGGAGGCCCGCCATGGCAGGGCCAATGTCTATCATACATTCTTGCTGTGTTCTTTGCAACCAAGACGATGCCTGCTGAATTAGTTCGTTCTCACACTGCTCTAAAGAAATACCTGAAACTAGGTAATTTATAAAGAAAAGAGGCTTAATTGGCTCATGGTTCTGCAAGGCTGTACAGGAAGCATGATTCTGGCATCTGCTGGGCTCCTGGGAAGGCCTCAGGAAACTTAAAATCATAATGGAAGGCAAAGGGGTAGCACACACATCACCTGGTGGAAGCAGGGGCAAGAGAGAGAGGGAGGAGGTGCCACACTCTTTTAAACAACCAGCTCTCACCATAACTCACTCACTATCACAAGAACAGCACTGTGGAGATGGTGCTAACCCATTCATGAGAACTCTGCCCCTATGACGCAATCACCTCCCACCAGGCCCCGCCTCCAACAACAGGGATTGTATACAATTCGCCATGAGATTTGGTGGGGACACAGATCCAAACCATATCACTTGCCCCATGCTAGACACTCAATACATGTTTGTCAAGTAGATATCAGAGACATTCAGGGAGGGTTCCATTGTCAAATACATTTGGCAAATTCTGGGGTAAGGCAGGTTAATCAGATTTCTTTGTCCCAGGATTTTGCAGAGCCTTAAATATGGTAAAAGCGCAATGTGAATCTCTAAGAAGGTGTTACCATTTGCAGGCTTTCCCTCTAGGAGAGCATCTCATGGGACCAGTGTCCCTGGGAACACACCTGGGTAATGCTCTGGGAGTTAGAGGTAGATCTGGAGCTGGGGGTTGAAGTTGGGCCTGTAAAACACTATGGCATGGAGCCCAGAGAAGGATGGGAACCAGGAGGCTGTCCTCTGATTCACCATAATTGTAAGTTTCCTGAGGCCTTCCCAGGAGCCAAGCAGATGCCAGAACCATGCTTCCTGTACAGCCTTGCAGAACTGTGAGCTATGAGTGAATCGTAACTCATTCATTCATTCATTCATTCATTCATTTTAAAAGTACTTAATGAATTCCTACTGCACAAAAGTACTGCATTAGATGCCATGGGGAAACAGAAATGACTCCTGCTCCCAAGAGCTTATCAGGGCATTTGGGCTACTTCACTGCCCATGAATCAGGCACCCATGGAGAGCCAAGCCCTAGGCTGGTGCTGGGAGCGCTGCAGCGAATGAGACCCATGCCTGCCCTCATGGAAGTGCTCAGTCAGTAGAGGAGACCAGCAGGTATGTGAGTCACTACAACTCAGGCGATGTGCACGGCATTCAAGGTGTCGACAGCTTCCGGGAAGGGAGCAACTAACCCTGAAGGAGAACCACTTGGGGAGCTGAGCAGGGTTCCAAAGCATGACTGGGAGCTCTCCAAGAAGCTGAGGGAGGATGGAGAAGAGTATTCCAGGTCGAGGGAATGGCAGATGCAAAGGTATGAAGTCAAACACTGACGTAATGTATTTTGTGAATTTATATGTGCTGTGGTCTGAATGTCCGCAAAAGTTCCTGTGTTGAGATGTAGTCACAAATGTAACAGGATTTAGTGGGGACCTTTAGGAGGTGATTGAACCACAAGGGCAGAGACCTGGTGAAGGGGATCGAGGCCCTCTGAAAAGAGGCTTCACACCGTGGTCAGCTTGCTTGTTCTGCTTTTCTGCCACATGAGGACACAGAGTTTGTCCCCTTTGGCCTTTCCATCCCGTCCACCAGTGAAGACACAGAGAAGGCATCGTCTAAAAGGAGCAGGCCCTCATCAGACACTGAACCTGCTGGTGCCTTGATCTTGGACTTCCCAGCCTCCAGAACTGTGAGAAATCAATTTCCGCTGTTTACAAGTTACCCAGTCTTGGCTATTTTGTCATAGCAGCAGAAACTGATTAAGACACTGTGTAAGTAACACTGGCACAGAAGTGATTGCTAGATTAAATGTAATACATGACCCCTTATGGCAGTTCATAAAGCAGATTGGCAAGGCCACCAGATCCCTTAAGGAGGACAGTCTGTGGCAACTCGTGGTGAGGTCAGCTGGCTCAGGCACCACACGCAGGCACACAGCACGGGTGGCTCAGCTTGCAAATTTCAGGCCTTCCTTAGGTGTCCTGGGACCTGTGACCCATCACCCAAGATGACTTCGTTCCCCCAGCCTGGTTCCTCTGAGAAGCCTGGATCCCCTTTCTAGTTCCACCTGCCCCTGTTCCCGGACCACACTGGGCTTTCTTTAGACTCTGCTTCCCATTCTGAGATCCAGTACAATCTCACAGGGGACTGCTGCCAGCTCAGGGACTCTGACCCAGGTCCCCAGCTCCCAGGTCTCTCATCAGACCCTTACTGGTTTCTCTCAACCTTCTTCTCACTCTTCTCTCCCATCCCTGGGACAGCTGAGACCAATCTTTGCCCCTCCAGGCTCCAAATGGGCACCCACAAGCTCAGTCACTTCTTTGACACAGGAGCACTGTGGCTGCCACAAGAGATGTCATCAAGGAGAAAAAGAGAAACAGGGGAGGGGCTGTTTCCCATAGTGTCTCACTGGGATTGGAGTCATGGCTATGGAGCCCCACCCCCATAGGACTATAGAAATGCTCTGGTCCTGGCCCTCCCTCTCCTCCACCAAACCCATCAGACCAAAATGTCTGCCTGGATAAGCCCTGCCCCAGAAACCCTGATGACACAGTGCAGGGGGCCCTGGAGCCACCAGCACCCCCTACCCTCTACCAATCACACCTGCTATGAGCACCTCCTTCCTTGCTGCCCCCCTGGGTGGCACAAAGGTAAAACTAAGGCTCTATTGCTACAAGCCGGGTGTGGTGGCTCACGCCTCTAATCCCAGCGCTTTGGGAGGCTGAGGCAGGTGGATCACTTGAGGTCAGGAGTTTGAAACCAGCCTGGCCAACAGGGTAAAACACTGTCTCTACTAAAAATACAAAAAGTAGCCGGGCATGGTGGTGGGCGCCTGTAATCCCAGCTACTTGAGAGGCTGAGGCAGGAGAATCGCTTGAACCCGGGAGGCAGAGGTTGCAGTGAGCCAAGATTGTGCCACAGAACTCCAGTCTGGGCAACAGAGAGACACTCCATCTCAAAAAAAAAAAAAAAAGACTCTATTGCTACAGCAGAGTCCCTGGTGATGGTGAGTCCCCAGGCAGCAGAGCGTGTGCTGGAGTTGACCCCATCGCCTTCCCTCAGCTCCCCAGCCCTACACACTCACACACATCCATAAATACCCCCTTTCAGCCAGAGGCACCGCACATTTACACACACACATTTGTAAGCAGTTCCCATGGTGCACACAGTCATGTTGTCAACTGCACACAGACACACATTCACACACAAAGCCGTGACATCCCTCCCCACATCCATGCATACACACAGGCACACAGATGCAGGCTCATGCTCAGTCTCAGCCCGCACTCTGCTCGTGTCACATGTACCCGCACTCAGCCTCTGTCATTACAATAGAGAATATTCTCCAACATCACTCCACATCAGGCACTGTTCTGAGTGTTTTGCCTGTATCATCCTGCTTAATCCTCTAAACTTGTGCTTTTCGAATTATCTGCGGTGGAAGACTAGATTTGTTTTTCCTTTTTTATTTAACATTTTTTATTATTTTTAGAGATGGCATCTCACCCTATCGCCCAGGATGGTGTGCAGTGGCGTCATCATAGCTCACTGCAGCCTTGAGCTCCAGGCTTAAGTGATCCTCCCCACCTGAGCCTCCCGAGGAGCTGGGACTACAGGTGTGCCCCACCATGCCCAGCTTTTTTTTTTCCCCCAGCCTGTTGAGGATCCAGCAGATGGTCTGACTATGAAATCAACACCCAAACGTGTCCAACACCCAAACGTTGTTCCACAAGACCAGTCCACCAGTCACATGTTTGGATGCCCTGAAAATGTCAGGTTGTCACACTAGGTTCTAAAATGTCTGTACCTATCTTGTCATACACTGGTAACAAATAGTTCTAGGACACGCACCATTCCTGCCTATATTTTAAGTGGCAAAGTGGCACTGCCCTAAAGCACCCAAGAAAGTAAACAACTGTCATCATCTCCATCTCACAGAAGGGAAAACTGAGGTGCAACTTTTTTTTTTTTGGTTTTTGCTTTTGGGGTGTTTGTTTGTTTGTTTTTTGAGGTGGAGTCTCACTCTGTTGCCCAGGCTATAGTCCAGTGGCACAATCTCGGCTCACCAAAACCTCCGCCTCCCAGATTCAAGCAATTCTCCTGCCTCAGCCTCCCGAGTAGCTGGGACTACAGGCGCGCACCACCACACCCGGCTAATTTTTTGTAATTTTAGTAGAGACGGGGTTTCACCATGTTGGCCAGGATGGTCTCGAACTTCTGACCTCGTGATCCACCTGCCTCGGCCTCCCAAAGTGCTAGGATTACAGGCGTGAGCCACTGTGCCCAGCCGAGGCGCAGCAATTTGAAGAAACCTGCCCACAGTTACACAGCTAGCAAGGGCAGGAGCCAGGATTTGAACCCAGCGGTCTGCTCTAAAACTCCACCATCTCAGGTCCCTCCACACTTGGACACAGAGTTCCACTTACACACACAACAGAAGACGCCTGCAAACAGAGAGGGGCAAGCACTCCCAACACAAGCATACACATACGAGCATGTATCCATCCACCGCAGTAAACACACATGTACACACACAGACATACAGCCATAAGTAAACAGATGTGTCTGTTTTGCTAACCAAGAAGGTCTCCAGTGCCAGCACAGTGACTGACACACAGTAGGCACTTAGAAAATACTTCCAAATAAATCAATACCCTTGTGCTCATTCACCTTCCTACCCACAGTGACACATGAACACCTGTGCACAGACTCTCATTCATGGAGGGACTAAACCAGCAGGTTAAGAGCAGTCTTTGGGTTTGGGTATATGACAGTTCAAATCCTATCTCCCTCATTAATGCTGTGTGACACAGTGAAGTCACTTCACCTCTCTAAGCCTCAATGTCATCATCTAGAAAATGGAGATGAATTCTTTTTTTTTTTTTTATGTTTTAGACAGTCTTGCTCTGTCGCCAAGGCTGGAGTGCAGTGGTACAATCTCAGCTCACTGCAACTTCTGCCTCCCAGGTTCAAATGATTCTCATGCTTCAACCTCCCAAGTAGCTAGGATTACAGGCACTCACCACCACACCCGGCTAATTTTGTTTGTTTGTTTGTTTGTTTGTTTGTTTGTTTTTTAGTAAAGATGGCGTTTCACCATGTTGGCCAGGCTGGTCTTGAACTCCTGACCTCAAGTGATCTGTCTACCTCAGCCTCCAAAAGTGCTGGGATTACAAGCATGAGGCACCACACCTGGCCTAATTCATTATTTTCTGAGCAAATATTTATTGGCTGCCCACAAGCGATGGTCGGTTTACCAGGTACTGGAAATAGAGCAGTGAGCAAAACGACAAAAACGCTTGCACACACAGAGCTCACGTCCTACTTGGGGCAGATAAGCACTTAAACAATCAAACACAATATATTAGGTGGGGAGGAAGCCATGAAAAAATTAGCAGGAAAGGCTCTGGGGAGTTCTTGAGCAGGGCTGCAATTTTAAAATAGAGGGAGTGGACAGAGAAGAGCACATATTCTAAGATCCCATTTGTATGAAGATCAAGAAGAGTTCATCAATGGTGATAGAATTCGTAAGAGTAGCTACTTCTGGGAAGTGTGGAAGGGAACCTTACAGAGGGCTGGAAATGTTCTACTTCTTGATCTAGTTGGTGGTCACACAGATATGTGAAAACAAAAACAAAAACAAAAAAAAAACGGCACAAAGATTAATGCACCGGACACATTTTTGTACATTATCCCTCAGTTTACAAAAATAGCATGGCCAGGGAAGGTATCATTGAGAAGATGACATATGAACAAAGAAATGGCTGAAGGGGGCCAGGCGTGGTAGCTTGCGCCTGTAATCCTAACACTTTGGGAGGTCAAGGTGGGTGGATCATCACTTGAGGCCAAGTGTTCGAGCCTCAAGTTGGCCAACTTGGTGAAACCCCATCTCTATTAAAAGTAGAAAAATTAGCTGGATGTGGTAGGCACACCTGTGATCGCAGCTACTCAGGAGACTGAGGCAGGAGAATCACTTGAACCCAGGAGGCGGAGGTTGCAGTGAGCTGAGATTGCACCACTGCACTCCAGCCTGGGCAACAGAGCTAGACTCTGAAAAGAAAAGAAAAGAAAAGGAGAGAGAGAGAGGGGGGGGGGAAGAAGAAGAAGAAAAGAAGGAAGGAAGAAAGGAAGGAGAAAGGAAGAAAAAGAAACGACTGAAGGGGTGAGGAGCAAGCGAGTGGCTCCCCGGGGAAGTACTTTCCAGACAGAGGGGACAGCAAGAGCAAAGGCCCTGAGGCCAGAGGATGCCTGCTCAAGGATCTGCAAGGAGGCCAGGATGCCTGGAGCGGAAAGAATAAGGGGGAGAGTATGAAGAGCTGGGGTCCTCTGTGGACCATGAGGGGAACTTGCACTTTTCTCTGCATGAGATGAAAGCTTGTGGAGTGTCTGAGAGCACCAGTGCCGTGATCTGACTTTTAAAAGGATTGATCTGATTGCCCTGCAGAACGATGATGGGGAGATGTATCAGTCACGATTCTCCAGAGAAACAAAACCAGTACGATATACATTAAAAGATTTATTTCAAGGAATTGACTTACCCAAATCAGTTAGCATATCCAGAATCCGTTGGGCGGGCCAGCAGGCTGGAATCTCTCAGGCAGGAGCTGAGGCTGCAGTCCAGAGGCGGAATTTCTCCTTCCTTAGGGAAACCTCAGTTTTGCTCTTAAGGCGCCTTTCACTGATTGGATGAGGTCTATCCAGATTACTGAAGATAATCTTTACTTAAAGTCCACTGATTGTAGATGTGAGCCACATATACAGATACCTTCACAGCAACACCTGGATTAGTGTTTGAATTATTGGGTTCTACAGCTTAGCCAAGATGACACAGAAAACCAACCATCACGGGGAACCAGGAGAGAAGCAGGGAGACAGTTAGCAAATAACGATAATAACCCCAGAGGGAGAGGAGAGTGGCTTGGAACAGGGCGGCAGGAGAAGAAGTGGTGAAAAGCGACTGGGTTCTGGGCACAGTATGAAGGTCAAGCCAGCAGGATTTGCTGATGGATTGGATGTGGGTGTGAGAGAAACTGGGGACCAAAAAGGCCTCCAAAGTGTCTGACCTGAGCAACAGGAAACATGGAGCTGCCACTAACTAAAATGAGGCAGACTGCAGGAGGAGCCGGTTTAAGGGAAGATGGATAATTCCATTTTGGACATAAGTTAGAGAGCCTCTTAAACATCAAGCAGGCAATTAAATATATGAGTCTGGAGGCAGAGGAGTAAATCTGGAATCTGGGATTTAGCCAGATGAGTCTGGCAAAGCCAAAGCGGAATCAAGGAGGTAAGAGTAAATGTGAGAGTGGCAATAGCGGCCTGGTGCAGTAGCTCACCCTGTAATCCCTGCATTTTAGGAGGCCAAGGCAGGCAGATCACCTGAGGTCAGGAGTTCGAGACCAGCCTGGCCAACATGGCGAAACCCCATCTCTACTAAAAATACAAAAATTAGCCAGGCATGGTGGTGCACGCCTGTAAACCCAGCTACTCGGGTGGCTGAGGCAGGAGAATCACTTGAACCTGGGAGGCGGAGGTTGCAGTGAGCCAAGATCATGCCACTGCACTGCAGCCTGGGCGACAGAATGAAACTCTGTCTCAAAAAAAAAAAAAAAAAAGAGTGACAATAGCAATGGACCTTGGGACCAAAGCTAGGTACAGAGCTCAGGGCAGCATGACGGATGAAGACAAGGCAAAGGTGTGGGACCAATACATTCGTTATTGGGGGGCAGGGGGAGATTTTTGGAATGAGGATGCTGGAGGAAGTGACTTAGGAATACGAGAGGTAGTAGTTGGAAATCAGGGTCCTTAAAATTAAGATGATTGAGAGGCTGCTGTTTTTAAATCAAGGGAATGACCATAGGACACAGGAGGTAGGATAGATGGCAAGGGAGGAGCTCAAGGATCCCAAGGGCAGGGTGTCAGCAGCGTCATCCCAGGTGGTTATTGAAAGCACCAAGAATTCAGACCCAGCCAGGCGTGGTGGCTCACACCTGTAATCTCAGCACTTTGGGAGACTAAGGTGGGCAGATCACTTGAGCCCAGAAGTTCAAGACCAGTCTGGGCAACATGGCAAAACCTCATCTCTACCAAAAAAAAAAAGACAAAAAATTAGCCAGGTGTGGAGGCATGCACCTGTAGTCCCAGCTACTTGGGAGGCTCAAGTGGGAGGAGGAGGCGGGAAGGGGGTGGGTGGGAAGTCTCCCTGATGGCCTGAGAGTCAAGCTGGGAGTGCTAACCCTCCACCTTGCAGGCCCTTCGTGAGGGCTAAATAGGCCCACCCTATCTAGGGAGGACTAAATAGAGCTAATGGGGGGCCACAGTGCCCAGCAGACAGCCTGGCCCATAGTAAGGGCTCTGTAAGCGCTACTCCCTATGACCCCCTAGAAGCAGCCCTGCACTGCCAGTGGGGGATGGGAGGCGGGGCAGGGATGGAGGCTGAGTTGGCCTTTTTTCCAAGGAGCTACTCTGCCCCCTGGGGGATGGGGTGGGCAATGGCCAGAGCTGAGTGCCAGAGAGAAGCATTATAACATCCTGGGGTAGGTGGGGAGCGCTGGGTATTTGACTCCCTGCCCCCTGCTCCCTACCCCGACTGGGAACCAGGCCAATGTGTGGGGAGCTAGAGATAAAGTGATGGGGCAGGAAGCAGAGAAGGTCGAATCAAAGATTATTCCCCTATCAGCTGCCCTGGGTACCCCTTTCAAAGGCCCCACATCTGACTTATTAATTAATAATACTGGCTGGGCCTGGCGGCTTACACCTCTAATCCCAGCACTTTGGGGGGCCAAGGCAGGAGCATCACTTGAGGCCAGGAGTTCAAGACCTGCCTGGGCAACATAGCAAAACCCTGTCTCTACAAAAACTAAAAAAAAAAAAAATGAGAAATAATAATAATGTATGTCAGTTCCAAGCCATCAGCCTCAGAATTTCTCTACAGAAAGAACTCGGGAGCAGCCAGTCGCTGGGGTGAAGAACTAGGAGGCTGGTCTTGCAGTTGGAGTTACCTAGCCAGGGTGCTGTTTGTCTTCAGATGGCGAGTTTATTGGAGGCAGTCTGGGGAGGGTGAGCCAATGGACCCCACCAACCATGACCCCTCCATCATATGCTTTTCCTCACTGAATGTTATGACCACCCAGATGGTTACTACCAGGGTGGACTCTTTCAGGTTTAACAACCAACTTCCAACTGTAGTTACTGGATGCTGGTTGACATTTCTGTTTAAGTTAAGAAGGTAAGATAAAAAGTGAGGCTGGGTGCGGTGGCTCACGCCTGTAATCCCAGCACTTTGGGAGGCTGAGACAGGTGGATTGTGAGGTCAAGAGATCGAGACCATCCTGGCCAATGTGGTGAAACCCTGTCTCTATTAAAAATACAAAAATTACCAGGCATGGTGGCACGTGCCTGTAGTCCCAGCTACTTGAGAGTCTGAGGCAGGAGAATCACTTGAACCCAGGAGGCGGAGGTTGCGGTGAGCCGAGATCACGTCACTGCACTCCAGCCTGGCAACAGAGCGAGCCTCTGTCTCAATAAATAAATAAATAAAAGTGAAATAGGCCAGGTGCAATGGCTCATGCCTGTAGTCCCAATATTTCAGGAGGCCAAAGCAGGAGGATAGCTTGAGTCCAGGAGTTTGAGACTAGCCTGGGAAACATAGTGGGACCCTATCTCTACAAAAAAAAAAAAAAATTGTTTTTAATTAACTGGGCATGGTTACATGTGCCTGTAATCCCAGCTACTTGGGAGACTGAGGTGGGAGGATCACATGAGCCCAGGTCGAGGCTGCAAGGAGCCATGATTGCACCACTGCACTCCAGCCTGGGCGACAGGGTGAGACCCTGTCTCAAAAAAAAAAAAAAGTGAAACAATAAAGATTATGTTGGAACTTCATTCATTCCTCAGTGACATAAGTGATTTCTACTATAAAATTCAATTTTTTATGTAATTACTTATTTATTTATTTATTTATTTTGAGACAGAGTCTCACCTGTAGCCCAGGCTGGAGTGCAGTGGTGCAATCTCGCTCACTGCTACCTCCGCCTCCAGGGTCCCCGTTCAAGCAATTCTCTTGCCTCAGCCTCCCAAGTAGCTGGGATTACAGGCACGTGCCACCATCCCAGCTGATTTTTGTATTTTTAGTAGAGACGAGGTTTCACCGTGTTGGCCAGGCTAGTCTTGAACTCCTGATCTCGTGATCCACCCGCCTCAGCCTCCCAAAGTGCTGGGATTACAGGCATAAGCCACTGCGCCCGGCCTAGAATTTAATTTTTAATGATGGCATTAACAACTGACTCCTAAAATTCCTGGAAATGTACCAGTTGGCTCTCAAGATCCAGTGTGAACTATCTCCCATGCAACACCGGGCCGTTCTCCCATTTTACAATGGTGGAAACTGAGGCTCACAGAGATGAAGCATCTCAAGCGCTGAAGGTCAAGTTGAATGTGGCCTGGCTGAGGCAACACCCAGGCATATTTTGCTCTTATTCTGAATTCTTTCAACTGTTTCCTAGATTTCCAAACTCCCTCAGAAAATTCCAGCATCTTCTCTCCCCATATCTTCTCTGCATCCCTAGAGCTCTTCGGTGTGACATACAGAATTTATTCTTCCTCCTCCTGCCTCTTAGAAACCAAATTTCTGGCAAAAGCAGCCTGAGGCTGAATCCTTCCTCACACCTTTCCAGGGAGTGAGCCTGGAGTGAGCCTCTGGGGCCATGAAGGAGCCCCTGGGCCCAAGGGAGAATGAGGGGTGTCCAGCCCAGCCAGCACACACTCAGGTGACCCAATAAACCCATCTTTAGTTCACACTCTAAATCCAACAAGGATTGGTGCAGAGAGTTATAGAGACCTAGAGAGCTGTGTTGGGATCCCACTGATAAACTCGTGACCTTGTGCAAGTCGGCTCACTTCTCTGAGCAAAACGGGGTTTCTAATCCCCACCCTCGGGATTGCTATGACAATTATCTAACAGCTGCCTTCCTTCTTTCCCCAGTGTCCTTAAATGGTGTGATTCACTGGATGCCAGGGGGCCCCTCACTTATCCCCAATGTCTGGGAAGGCACTGCCTTCTTCCAACTGTTCTTTTTCAATCCTACTACTCCTGGAGAAATAGCTGATAAATCCTGCGCACCCTCAGAAGTGAGTTGATCCGGGCTTCCTCCCTGTCCGAGGCCCTGGGGTCTTCCCCTTCACTATCTCTCTTCCTCCTCCAGGTGGGAAGGGACTGAAGCCTAACCTCCCAGCTGGAGGCCCCCAGCCAGAGTCCTTGGCTTGGGTCTTCCCTCTATGGAGTTTTAATCTCCCCAGGTGGGGAAAGGAATCCTAAGCCCTTGCTTTTCCTCTTCCCCTGCAGTGCCCCCAGGTTTTCTGAAGGGCTCCTTTCCTTTTCTTTCCCTTTTTTTTTTTTTTTTTTTTCAGACAGAGTCTCACTCTGTCGCCCAGGTTGAAGTGCAGTGGTGCAATCTTACCTCACTGCAACTGCCATCTCCCAGGTTCAAGCGATTCTCCTGCCTCAGCCTCTCGAGTAGCTGGGACTACAGGCGTGCGCCACCACGCCCAGTGGGAGAATCACTTGAGCTCAGGAGTTCAAGACCAGCTGGGCAGCATAGTGAGAGTGTCTCTACAAAAAAAAAAAAAAAAGAAGAAGAAGAAGAAGAAAGGAAAAAGAAAAAATGGCGGGGTGTGGTGGCACATGTCTGCGGTCCTAGCTACTTAGGAGGCTGAGGCAAGAGGATTTCTTGAGCCAAGGAGGTCATGAGGCTGCAGTGAGCTGTAATCACACCAGTGCACTCCAACCTCAGCAACAGAGTAAGTCCTTGTTTCAAAAAAAAAAAACCAGAAAAAAAAATCAGATTTACATGTTGTTTGAAACAAAAATTACATAGCTTAAAAATATTCAAAAGCCTACCACATATATATCTTGGCAGGAAAAAGAAAAAAATATTCAAAAACCACTGGAATCTGTTTCACTAGTGATGAGATGTTTGCTAAGGGCCCTTCCAGTTCTAAGTCTTAGAATTTCTGCATTCAGGCTGGGAGCAGTGGCTCATGCCTGTAATCTCAGCACTTTGGGAGGCCGAGGCAGGTGGATCACCTGAGGTCAGGAGTTTGAGACCAGCCTCGCCAATATGATGAAACCCTGTCTCTCCTAAAAATGCAAAAAATTAGCTGTGCATGGTGGCATGCACCTGTAATCCCACCTACTCGAGAGGCTGAGGCAGGAGGTTGAATTTGAACCCAGGAGGCAGAGGTTGCAGTGAGCTGAGATCATGCTATTGCATTCCAGCCTGGGCAACAAGAGGGAAACGCCATCTCAAAAAAAGAAAAAGAAAATGAAAAAATTCTGCATTCATAAAACAGTGACTGTCAGGTCACAGGAGAGGGAGGGAGAATATTGCAGATGCTCTTGGAAGGATGGGGCAAGGCAGGTGAAGCTCTTGTCCATGGCTACTTGAGCAGTAGATTCTGGAAGAATCAAAGAGCTTCCAGCTGTAAGAAATCAAACAAATTGTGAACCTTCCTGGATCTCAGTTTCCTCTCCCTTGACACATGGGTGTATGTTCCCTACTGCTGCTAACACAAATCACCACAAATACAGAGGCTTAAACTACACAAATATATTATCTTATAGTTCTATGGGTTAGAAGTCCAATGCAAGACCCAACAGGCCAACCTCGAGGTGTCAGCGGAGCTGGAGGTTCTAGGGGCTCTAGGGGAGAATTTATTCCCTTGCCTTTTCCAGCATCTAGAGGCTTCCTGCACTCCTTGGCTCATGGCCCCTTCTTCCATCTTCAAAACCAGCAATGTTGCATCTCTCTCTAACTGTTCTACATCTTGTATTTCCTTCTGCCTGCATCTTCCACTTTTAAGGACCTTTATGATTACATTGAGCCCATCTAGATAATCCAGGATAATCTCCCTATTTTAAAAGTCAGCTAAGGGATGGGCACAGTGGCCCACTCCTGTACTCCCAGCACTTTGAAAGGCTGAGGTAGGAAGATCACTTGAGGCCAGGAGCTCAAGACCAGCCTGGACAACAAAGTGAGACCTCCCCGCATCTCTGCAAAAATAAAAAATTAGCTGAGTCTCAAACTCCTGACTTGAAGTGATCCACCCACCTCAGCCTCCCAAAGTGCTGAGATCACAGGCATGAGCCACCATGCCCGGCCCCTCACTTCTCAATAAAAGAAACAGCAGGGCACTTGTGGTCATCTTTTATTCACACCTATTTTTTGGTTAATAAAATACAATTTAAAAACATATAATTAAAGAGGTCAGGTCAAGCATGGTGACTCACACCTGTAATCTCTGCACTTTGGGAGGCCAAGGCAGGCAGATTGCTTGATCCCAGGAGTTCAAGAGCAGCCTGGGAAACATGGCAAAACCCCATCTCCACCAAAAAAATGCAAAAATTAGCCAGGCATGGTGGTGCGTGCCTGTAATCCAAGCTACCTGGGAGGCTGAGGTGGGAGCCCAGGAGGCATAGGCTGCAGTGAGCCATGATTTCACCACTGCACTCCAGACTGGGCAACAGAGCAAGATCCTATCTCAAAAATTAAAAAATAAAATAAAATAAAAACTCTGTTCTAAATCTATACCAAGCATTCATGTTAATAGGGAGAGCTGCAAAGTACGTGAAGCAAAAACTGATAGAACTGAGAAAAGAAACAAAATTACAATTATAATTAGAGAACTTTAGTTTCCCTCTTAACAATTGATACAACAACAGATGGAAAATCATGAAGGATACAGAAGAGTTCAATACCTACAACCAATAGGATCTAATCGACATCCAACAATCCACCCAACAATAGCAGAACACACATTGTTTTCAAGCACCAGTGAAATATATATCAAGATAGACCACACCCTGAACCACAAAACAAACCTCAACAAATTAAAAAACAATTGAAATCATACAAAATGTGTTCTCTGACCACAGTGGAATCAAACTAGAAATCAACAGCATAGAGATAACATGAAAAACTCTGAACCCTTGGAAACAGAGCTACACACTTCTAAATAATTCATGCAGTCAAATAATAGATCTCAAAAGAAATTTAACAGTACATTTACTTTAATGAGAATAAGAATACTCCATATTAACACATGCAGGGCATAGCTAAAGCTATGTGAGAGGGAAATTAATAGTAATAAATGCTTACATCAGAAAAGAGGAAGAGTCTCAAATCAATAATCTAAGTTTCCATGTCAAGAATCCAGAAAAAAAAAAAAACTAGGAAAAAAGGGGCACAATAAACCCAAAGCAAGCAGAGGATTGAAACAATAAAATAAGAGCATAACATTGAAAACAGAAAAGCAAGAAAGAAAACCAATGAAACAAAAAACTGGTTTGCTTCACTGTTTCAAAACTGACAAACTTCTAGAAAGACTAACAGGAAAAAAACAGAGAAGACATAAACTACCAATATGAGGAATGAAATGGGATGTCACTTTAGGCCCTGCAGATATCAAAAAGATAATAAGAGAACACTAGGTATAACTCTACAGGCACAAATTTAACAACTTTGATGAAATGGACCAATTCTGGGAAAAGTAAAAACTACCACAACTTGCTCATATTGAATAGCCCCATAACCATTTAGGAAATTGAATTGAACTGAATTGAATTGAATTTTTGGCAATTTTTTAATTGCCAAAAAAGAAAATCTCCAGAGCCAGGTAGTTTCACTGGAGAATACTACCAAGTGTTTAGAGAAGAATTAATACCATCTACACAATCTCTTCCAGAAAATAGAAGAGGCAGAAACATTTCCCAATTCATTTTATGAAGCTAATATTATTCTGATACCAAAACCAAGCAAAGATAATACACAAAAAAGAAAGAAAACTACAGACCAATATTCCTCATGAGTACAGATGTAAAAGTTCTTAACAAAATACTAGCAAATAGAAGTCAGCAACATATCAAAAGAATTATATACCATTGAACTGACCCAATTTTCCCTTAGAACTGATGTTTACAACTGTTTTTAATAAAACAGAAATTGACCCTTCCAGTCTTGAAGCTTGAGAAACTTAGATTTTTCTTATCTGAGTTCCTTTCTCAGGAAATTGGCTATCAGGGAGCTGAAACTTTCCAGATCACCGCATCTGGACAGTGAGGCACCAAACCCCTTATCTGACTACCTGATGCCTGTTGACCAACTCCTATATAAACCCCTAACTTTAGTTGGTTGGGGAGAGAGATTTGAGACTTGTCTGTCATCTCCTGGCAGACATTACCCACAGTAAAGCCTTTCTTCCCCGGCAATACTTGTTGTCTCAGTGATTGGCTTTCTGTGCAGTGAGAGTAACCGGACCTAGGTCAAACCCCTGGCATTCAGCGACAACATTCTGGTGTTCCTGACTTGGATTGCATTGCTTGTGACTTGGCAGCCACAGACTGGGAGAGTTTTGAAAACCCTTCTAGCAGATGTCCAGCCATATTTGGCCAGAGGTTTCAGTCTCTCTCTCTCTTTGGCCCCAACTGCAGTCCTGATTGCCTAGGAAGAATATTCTTTGGAACTTGACATCAGCATCTGGACAGGTAAGTGTGGTACCAGATAGTAGGAGCTGCTCCTGTCAAACTGGGAGATTCTGAAGGAATTTCCATTTGTTGCAGGTCAAACAAGCCCATCCTACTAATGTGAGAGTGGAAAGCACTCTATTTCAGTTTGGACACTTTGGGGGCTTGTTAATCACTACTGCAGTTAGATTGATTTTTGTTCTGTTTTGTTTTGAGACTGAGTTTTGCTCTGTCACCCAGTCCGGAGTGCAGTGGCATGATCTTGGCTTACTGCAACCTCCACCTCTTAGGATCAAGTGATTCTCCTGCCTCAGCCTCTCAAGTAGCTGGGACCACAGGCATGCACCACCATAACCAACTAATTTTTGTACTTTTAATAGAGACAGGGTTTCACCATGTTGGCCAGACTGGTCTCAAACTCCTGACCTCAAGTGATCCACCTGCCTTGGCCTCCCAAAGTGCTGGGATTACAGGCATGAGCCACCACACCTGGCCTAGATTGTATTTCGATAAGTATTTGTGTGTGTGTCGATATAGTCATGGGAAATCAAAATTTGATCCCCCCCCAAAAAAATTAAATAAATAATAAAACAAAATTCAACCCCAGAATGCAGCCTGCTTGAGTAAACTCTTCAAAATTGATTAATTATATCTTACAACTAGATTCATTTTGCTATCAAATGGGAAAGTAGGATGAAATTCCTAATGTCTAAGCTTTTATGCTCCTTTATCAGAACAAACCTGATCAAGTTAAATGTAAAATTTAGATGCAATGGATGAAGCTTTTAAGAAGGGTGGTGAATCTGTACTTTGCCCTATGATCCCCATGTCGCCAGCAGAGAAGAATCCTCCTTAGATGAGGAAGTCTGGGCTACTACAACTTCTATAACCCCAGCCCAGCCATCTCAGCACTCTCCACCAGCTACCTTGGGGCCAGCTTCAGCCTCTTCGATGGCTCCAACTCCTAAGACTTCCAAACCCTGAGACTTCCAAACCCTGCAAAACCCTTTCCCGACTCCTGCTAGCCCTCTCACTTATGGACCCAGGACCCGTACCCTAGTTCTGCCAGGTCTTCCCCCATATTTTCCTTTGCTCTCTCCTTTCACCAAGGAGACATCTGGGAACTCCAGAGAAATGGTCTCGTCCTCTTGGACCCATCAGGGGACACAATTTGGCTGGGCTCTGCTACCCTTCCCTACAGGGCAATTCCCTCTGAGACAGGGAAGTTTGGAAGTTTAGCTGAAGAAGGACAGCCTGCTGGAATGATGCGAACTTATATAACTGTAAGCAGACCAAACCTGCTTATATTGATGACCTGAAAAGTATAACTAACCTCTTTGAGTCTATTTTCACGACTCATTGCCCTGCATGGGCTGATGTTCAGAGCCTCCTTAAAGTCTTGCTGACATCTGAAGAGTGTCATATAGTGCTAGAAAAGGCTCAGGAGAAGGTTGTTCGGTTACACACAAAAGATCCTAATAATGGAGTGAGGACTGGTAACAGTCTGGCAATGTCCCTCCATGACCCCAGCTGGAATCTGATCTACCGGGGTTCTGGACTGTTTTCTGGTGGGGCTCAGGAAGGGAGTGCTTCAAACCAAAAGTTTAAACAAGGTGCAGGAAATTAGACAAGAAGTGGATGAGAATCCATTAGCATTTTGGAAAGAATTTTGGAGGCTTATCAAAAATATACAGATGTAGGCCAGGCACAGTGGCTTACACCTGTAATTCCAGCACTTTGGGAGGCCAAGGCAGGTGGATTGCTTGAGGTCAGGAGTTCGAGACCAACCTGGCCAGCATGGTAAAACCCCATCTCTACTAAAAATACAAAAAATTAGCTGGGCATGGTTGTGCACGCCTGTAGTCCTAGCTACTCAGGAGGCTGTGGCAAGAGAATCTCTCGAACCCAGAAGGCAGAGGTTTCAGTGAGCCAAGATCACACCACTGCACTCCAGCCTGTCTCAACCAAAAAAAAAAAAAAGAAAAGAAAAAGAAAAAGAAAAAAGAAGAAAAGAAAAGAAAGAAAGAAAAGAAAAGAAATACACAGATGTAGATCCGACAGTCCTAAGAATTCCATGTTAATTAATATGAACTATTTTGTAATATGCAGATGGTATCTTGATAGCCAGTGAAATGGAAGGTAACTCCATCCTTCATGCCATCAAAGTCTTAAAGTTTCTGGCACATAAAGGGTACCAAGTTTCTAAGAAAGAGGCATAGATCTCTCATCCCACCATTCAGTACCTGAGCTTCAAGGGACTCACAATCTTCTCCCAGACCACAGAGGCAATAAATCAGGTGGCAGTCTCCGGTATCCTTAAACAACTACGTGGTCCCTTAGGGATGCCTGGATTTTGTCAAATTTAGATCACTAACTTCAGGTTAATAGCCAAACCTCTCTAGGAGACTTTAAAAGAAGAAGAAAGGGAACCCCTTCCTTTGAGTAGAGAATGCCAAAACGCCTTTCTAACCATTAAACAGAAATTGATGACAGCCCCTGCCCTGAGTCTCCCTGACCTACACCAACCTTTTGATTTATTTGTTCAAGAAAAACAGGGAATTGGACTTGGAGAATTAACTCAAGACCTTGGGACCTTAAAATGTCTCCTTGCCTTCTTTACAAAACAGCTTGACAAGGTAACTAAGGGCTGGCCTACCTGCCTAAGGGCAGTGGCTGCCACCTGTGATATATTGCAGGAAGCTGAGATGTTCACCTTTGGGCAGCCCATGAAGGTACATACTATGCATTATGTGTTTCCCGTGCCCAAGCAGAAGGGGGCTATTGTTGACTGCCAGGGCTGGAAAAGCACCAAGCCATGCTTCTAGATAAACCAAATATAACTCTTAAAGTTGTTTCTACTCTGAATCCTGCCACCCAGCTACCAAGGAACCTCCAGCCTCCTGTTGATGACTGCATTCAAATAATTGATCAAGTTTACTCCAGCAGACTGGGCCTCACAGATTTGCTATTAACAGAACCCAACAAAGAATTCTTCACTGAAGGAAGCAATTTCATGGAACAAGGAGTCAGGAGGGCCAGGCTGGGTTGAGGCTTACCTCACTAGAACTGAGAAACCTGCCAAAGTTGTAAAGGCTCTAATGAAGGAAATAATTCCTCCATATGGATTCCCACAAACTCTCCAAAGTGACAATGAAGCTACTTTTTTTTTTTTTTTAAGCAGGGTTTCACTCTGTCACTCAGGCTGCAGTGCAGTGCTGCAAGCACAGCTCACTACAACCTCAACTTCCCCGGCTCAGAGGACCCTTCCACCTCAACCTCCCTAGTCACTGGGACTACAGTCATGCACCACCACACCTGGATAATTTTTGTATTTTTTGTAGAGACAGGGTCTTGCCATGTTGCCCAGACTGGCCTCAAACTCCTGAGTTCAAACAATCCACCCGCCTTGGTCACCCAAAGTGCTGGGATTACAGGCATGAGCCACCACTCCCAGTCTGAAGCTTTTTGTTTTGTTTCGTTTTGTTTTTTTGAGATAGAGTCTCACTCTGTCACCCAGGCTGGAGTGCAATGGCGCAGTCTCAGCTCACTGCAACTTCCACCTCCTGGGTTCAAGCATTCTCCCACCTCAGCCTCCCAAGTAGCTGGGACTACAGGTGTGTGACACCACACCCAGCAAATTTTTGTATTTTTAGTAGAGATGGGGTTTCACTGTTGGCCAGGCTGGTCTCGAACTCCTGACCTCATGATCCACCCGCCTCAGCCTCCCAAAGTGCTGGGATTACAGGCGTGAGCCACTGCACCAGGCTATGAAACTACTTTTATAGCCCAAATAACCCAGGAAGTATGGCAGCTTCTGGGTGTTAATTGGAAACTGCATTTGTCTTGGAGACCCCAATTTTCTGGAAAGACTGAAAGAATACATAAGACATCAAGGAGATGCTTTCTAAAGTTTGCCAAGAGACGACTCTTACCTGGGAAAAGGTCTTGCCCCTTGCCCTGCCATGACCAGTGGGTTTTTTTTTTCTAGGGATTCAAGGCTGGTTCAATATTTTTAAATCAACTAATGTAATCTACCAGATTAATAGGCTAAAGAAGAAAAATTACATGACCACGTCAATTTATACAGAAAAAAATTTACAAAATTCAAAATCCAGTTACTAATTTTTTTTAAATACTCTCAGAAAACTGGGAATAAGAGAATAATTTCCTCAATTTTATTTTTTAAAACCTGCCAAAAACCTACAGCTAAAGGCTGGGCACAGTGGCTCACGCCTTTCTTCCCAGCACTTTGGGAGGCCGAGGAGGGTAGATCACGAGGTCAGGAGTTCAAGATCAGCCTGACCAACATGGTGAAACCCCGTCTCTACTAAAAATACAAAAATTAGCCAGGCGTGGTGGTGCGTGCCTGTAATCCCAGCTACTCAGGAGTCTGCAGCTGGAGAATTGCTCGAATCCAGGAGGCAGAGGTTGCAGTGAGCCAAGATTGTGCCACTGCACACCAGCCTAGGTGACAGAGCAAGACTCTGTCTCAAAAAACAAACAAACAAAAAATAAAAACCTACAGCTAACATTATACTTAGTGGAAAAAGATTGAATGTTTTCCTCTAACATCAGGAACAAGGCAAAGATGTCTACTCTCAGGGCCGGGCGCGGTGGCTCACGCCTGTAATCCCAGCATGCTGGGAGGCCGAAACAGGTGGATCATGAGGTCAGGAGATCGAGACCATCCTGGCTAACAGGGTGAAACCCCGTCTCTACTAAAAATACAAAAAATTAGCCGGGCGTGGTGACGGGCGCCTATAGTCCCAGCTACTTGGGAGGCTGAGGCAGGAGAATGGCGTGAACCCAGGAGGCAGTGCTTGCCATGAGCCGAGATTGTGCCACTGCACTCCATCCTGGGCGACAGAGCAAGACTCCGTCTCAAAAAAAAAAAAAAGATGTCCACTCTCACCATTCTTATTCAACACAATATTGGGAATTCGAGCCAGTGAAATAAAGCAAGAAAATTAAGTAAAAAGTATACAGACTAGCAAGGAAGAAATAAAACTATTCATATTTACAGATAACATGATTGTCTATGTAGAAAATACCAAGGAATCTACCAAAAACAAAAACAAAACCAAAAAACTCCTAGAATGAATAAATGGGTACAGTAATTTCACAGAATACAGGATTAACATACCAAAAAAATTATATTTCTGTATACTAGCAATAAACAAGTGACCAGTAAAATTAAAAATATAAGACCTTTTATAAACACTCCAAAATAATGAAATGCTTAGGTTTAAATCTAATAAAACATATACTGAAATAATGTGCTGAAAATTATAAACTAGTTTTAAAAGAAACCAAAGAAGAGGTCAGAAGAGTGACATATTGTGTTCATGAATTAGAAGACTCAAAAGATGCGAGTCTTCTCAAATTGATATTCAGATTTAATAAAATTTCTATCAAAATCCCAGCATGCTATTTTGTAGTAGATGTAAACAAGATCGCTATAACATTTGTATGGAAATCAAAGGACCTGTAATAGCTAAAACAGTTTTGAAAAAGAAGAATAAAGTGGGGGAAATCAGTCTACCCAGTTGATAACTTCAAGATTTATATACAGTTATAGTGATCAAGACTATGCTGTCTTGGAAGGAACGCATTCAAACCACAGCACCTGGTTGAGGGATAGACGCATAGATCACTGAAATAGGATAGAGAACCCAGGAATTGTCCCACACAAATATGCCCAACTGATTTTCTTTTTTATTTTTGAGACAGGGTCTTGCTCTGTTGCCCAGACTGGAGTTGGAGTTGCAGTGGTGTAATCACGGCTCACTGCAGCCTCCTCTTCCTGGGCTCAAGTGTTCCTCCCATCTCTCAGTCTCCCACGTAACTGGGACTACAGGCACGTGCCACTGCACCCAGCTAATTTTTATGGTTTTTTTGTTTTTGTTTTTGTTTTTGTAGAGACAGGGTTTTGCCATGTTGCTCAGGCTGGTCTCGAACTCCTGGTCTCAAGAGACCTGCTTGCCTTGACCTCCCAAAGTGCTGGGATTACAGGCGTGAGCCACCACGCCTGGCCCAACTGATTTTTGTCAAAGGTGCAAAAGCAATTCAACAGAAGTGCTGTGGTTTGACTGTGTTCCTTCCAAGATTCAGGTATTAACATTTTATGGCCAAAGTGGTTGTATTAATAGGTGGGGCCTTTAAGAGGTAATTAGTTCATGAGGGCTTCTCTGGTGAATGGGATTAAGCCCTGTATAAAAGAGCCTTCTCTTCACACAGCATTCAGCTTGCTTGCCCTTCTGCCTTCCACTACGTGAGGACACAGTGTTCCTCCCCTCCGGAAGATACAATATACAGCACCATCTTGGAAGCAGAGGGGAGCCATCACCAGACAACCAAACCTGCTGGCACCTTGATCTTGGACTTCTCAGCCTCCAGAACTAAACAAAATTTAGTTTATGAGAAATAAAGTTCCATTCTTTATAAATTACCTAGTCTCCAGTATTTTTGTTATAGCATCACAAATTGACTAAGACAGGAGGAAAGATAGCCATTTCAATAAATGATGCTGGAATAACAGGACACCCATGGGCAAAAACATGAACCCCAACCTAAACCTCACACCTTATACAAAATTAATTCAAAATAGATCACAAACTTAAATATAAAACACATAATGATAGACTTTTAAAAAACACTATAGGAGGCCGGGCGCGGTGGCTCAAGCCTGTAATCCCAGCGCTTTGGGAGGCCGAGATGGGTGGATCACGAGGTCAGGAGATCGAGACCATCCTGGCTAACACGGTGAAACCCCGTCTCTACTAAGAAATACAAAAAATAGCCGGGCGAGGTGGCGGGCGCCTGTAGTCCCAGCTACTCGGGAGGCTGAGGCCGGAGAATGGCGTGAACCCGGGAGGCGGAGCTTGCAGTGAGCTGAGATCCGGCCACTGCACTCCAGCCTGGGCTACAGAGCGAGACTCCGTCTCAAAAAAAAAAAAAAAAAAAAACACTATAGGAGAAAATCTTTGGGATCTAGGGCTAGGCAAAGAGTTTGCAGACTTGACACCAAAAGCATGATCCATAAGAGAAAAAGTTGATAAAGTAGCATATTAATTTTCTGTGGGAACTATAAGAATTACTACAAAATTAGCAGTTTAAAACAACAGAAATTTATTCTCTGACAGTTCCACAAGCCAGAAGTCTGAAATCAATACTACTGGGTACAAATCAAAATGTCAGTAGGTCTATACAACCCTTGTCGGTATTAAGAAAGGATGCATTCCTTGCTTCTTCCAGTTTCTGGTGGTTACCAGAATTCCATAGCTGTGGTTATATCATTCCAATCTCTGCCTCCAGTCACATTGCCTTTTCCTCATCCATCGGTACTGAATCATCCTCTACCTCTCTCTCATAAGGATACTTGTGATTGCCCTTAGGGTCCATCCCAATAATCCAAGATAACCTTCTCATTTCAAGATCTTTAACCTGCTGGGCATGGTGGTTCATGCCTGTAATCTCAGTACTTTGGGAGGCTGAGGTAGGAGGATCACTTGAGCCCAGGAGTTTGAGACCAGCCTGGGCAACATAGCAAGACCCAGTTTCTACAAAAAATTTTTAAAATTTTAGCCAGGCGTAGCGGTGCCCACCTGTAGTCCCAACTACTTAGGAGGCTGGGGTGAGAGGAACACATAAGCCTGAGGTTGAGGCTGCAGTGAGCTGTAACTGCACCACTGCACTCCAGCCCGAGGGACAGAGTAAAACCTTATCAAAAAAAGAAAAAACAAAAAACTTTAACGTAATCACACCTGCAACCACATCTGCAAAATTCCTTTTTTTGTTTTTTTGCCACAAAATGTAACCTTTACATGTTCCAGGAGTTAGGATGTATACATCTTTTGAGGGACCACTATTCAGCCTACCACAATTGGACTTGATCAAAATTTTAAATGTTTGCTCTGCAGAAGACCCAAGAGGATGAAAAGACAAGCTACAGAATCGAAAGATTTGCAAACTTACGTACCTGACAAAGGACTGGTTTCTGGAATGTCTAAGGAACCCTCAAACCTCAACAGGTTTTTTTAAAAATCCAATTAGAAAATGGGCAAAAGACATAAAGAGATATTTTACTGAAGAGGATATACAGATGGCAAAAAAGCATATAAAATTGTTCAACATCATTAGCTATGAGGAAAGTGCAAATTAAAACCATAACGATACATCAGTACCACCTATTAGAATTACTAAAATGAAAAAAATAGTGACAATACCAAATACTAGTCAGAAAATACGGGGTAACTCGATCATGCATACATTGCTGGCTAGACTGTAAAAGGGCATAGCTACTGGGGAACATTCTGGCAGTTTCTTTAAACACTAAGTATGCAACTACCATTCGAACCATCAGTTGCACTTCTGGGCATTTATCCCAGAGAAATAAAAACTTACATTCATACAAACACCTATAAACAAATGTTCATAGCAGCTTTATTCATAATAGCCCCAAACTGTAAACAACCCAGATGTCCTTCAACAAGTGCATGGTTAAACAAATTGTGCTATATCCATACATGGAACCACGATTCTGTAACAAAAAGAAACAAACTATTGATACTTGTAACAACTTGGATGACTCTACAGAGAATTACACCAAGTGGTAAAAAGAATCCCTAAAGCTTACATATTATACGACTCCATTTACATAATGTTCTTGAAATGACAAAATTACAGAAATGGAGAACAGATTGGTGGTTGCCAGAGGTTAAGGGGAGGGCATGGTTGGGGAGCAAATGGGTCTGGTTAGGAAAGGGGAACGAGGGATTCTTGTGCTGGTGAAAATGTTCTGGACCTTGGCTGCATTTTATTATCATTATTATTATTATTATTATTTTGAGACAGGGTCTCATTCTGCCATCCAGAGTAGAGTGCAATCACAACTCACTGCAGCCTCAACCTCCAGAGTTCAAGCAATCCTCCCACCTCAGCCTCCCCAGTAGCTGGGATTATAGGCACACACCACCAAACCTGGCTAATTTTTGTATTAGAGATGTATTAGAGATGAGGGCTCACTCTACAGAAAATACAAAAATTAGCCAGGTTTGGTAGCGTGTGACTATAATCCCAGCTACTGGGGAGGCTGAGGTGGGAAGATTGCTTGAACTCTGGAGGTTGAGGCTGCAGTGAGCTGTGATTGCACCACTGCACTCGAACTCCTGGGCTCAGATGGCCCACCTGCCTTGGCCTCTCAAAGTGCTGGGATCACAGGCATGAGCCACCATGCCCAGCCTGGACTGTATTAATATCAATATTTTGCTGGTGCTATTGCACTAGAGTTTTGCAAGATGTTTCCACTGGAGGAAACTAGGTAAAGGATACATTGATTATTTCTTACAATTGCATGTGAATCTACAATTATCTCAAATTTACAATTATTTCAAAATCAAAAGTTTAATTGTTTAAAAATATATACAAAATGCATGCCCAAATTTTATACTAGATTTAACAGGCATGAAATTCATCAAAACTTTAAAATTCTGTTCTTCAAAAGACACCATTAAGAAAATGAAAAGTCAAGCCAGACACTGGGGGAAAACACTTGCAAAGCATATATCTAACAAAGGATTAGTATCCATACTATATAAATAGCTTTCACAATTCAATAAATGCAATTAAAACCACAGTGAGATATGACTTTACAACCATGAACATGGCTAAAATGCAAAAGTCTGACAATACTGTTAGCAAAAACATAGGGCAAGCGAGCTGTCACATATGGCTGTTAAGAATATAAAATGGTGGCCGCGTGCAGTGGCTCACGCCTGTAATCCCAGCACTTTGGGAGGCTGAGGCAGGAGGATCACAAGGTCAGGAGATCGAAACCATTCTGGCTAACATGGTGAAACTCCATCTCTACTTTTAAAAATACAAAAAAAAAAAAAAAAGAAAAAGAAAAAATAGCCAGGCAAGGTGGCAGGCACCTGTAGTCCTAGCTACTTGGGAGGCTGAAGCAGGAGAATGGTGTGAACCCAGGAGGCAGAGTTTGCAGTAAGCCAAGATCGTACCACTGCACTCCAGACTGGGCAACAGAATGAGACTCCATCTAAAAAAAAAACATATATATCATATATCATATATGTCGTATGTCATATAATATATATCATATATCACATATTATATATCATATACTATGTCATATATAGTGTATCATGTATATCACATATATCATGTATATATGTTATATGTCATATATATCATGTATATCATATATGTCATATATATCATGTATATCACATATCATATATATGGTACATGTATTTTGGAAAACTGCATAGCAGTCACACCTAGATAGCTACCCAAGAGAAATGAAAGCATGTATTGACACACAGACTTGTATAGGAATGCTTTTTCATAATGGCCCTAATCTGGAGACAACCCAAATGTCCACCAACAGAGAAACAGATAAACAAATTGTGGCATATATGAGCAATAGAATAAAAACAATAAACAATTGGCTGGGTGCAGTGACTCACGCCTGTAATCCCAGCAGTGTGAGAGGCCAAGGCAGGTGGATCACGAGGTCAAGATCGAGACCAGCCTGGCCAACATGGTGAAACCTCATCTCTACTAAAAATACAAAAATTAGCTGGGCGTGGTGGCACGCACCTGTAGTCCCAGCTACTCAGGAGGCTGAGGCAGGGGAATTGCTTGAACCAGGGAGGCGGAGGTTGCAATGAGCTGAGATCGAGCCACTGCACTCCAGCCTGGGCGACAGAGTGAGACTCCCTCTCAAAAAAAACAAAAACAAAACACAAAAAATCAGTGAACTATTGATACACACAGAAACATGAATGAACCTCAAAACCAGCGTGCTGAGCAAAAGAAGACAGATGCAAGACTCCACCGTATGGTTCCATTTGTATGAAATTCTAGAACAGGCAAAGCTAATCTACAGTGACAGGAAGCAGATCAGCAGTTGCCTGCGGCTAGGTGAGAAAGAGAGAACTGACTGCGAAGGAGTAAGGGGAAAACTACTTGGAGGTGATGAAATTTTCTATATATTGATTGTGGTGGTGGGTATAAATATTTGTCAAAATCACCCAACTGTATTCCAATCATGTGTATTTCATTTTATGTAAGTTATAATTCAATAAGGTTTTTTTTGTTTGTTTGTTTTGTTTTGTTTTTGTTTTTGTTTGACAGGGTATTGCTCTGTCACTGATGCTGGAGTGCAGTGGCACGAACACGGGTCACTGCAGCTTCCAAATCCCATACTCAAGTGATCCTCCTGGCTGAGCCTCCTGAGTAGCTGGGACTACAGGACACAATGCCCAGCTAATTTGTATTTTATTTCTGTAGAGATGGAGTCTCACCATGTTGCTCGGGCTTAGGTTGATTTTTTTTTGAAATGGAGTCTTGCTCTGTTGCCCAGGCTGGAGTGCAATGGCACAATCTCGGCTCACTGCAACCTCCATCTCCCGGGTTCAAGCGTTTCTCCTGTCTCAGCCTCCCGCATAGCTGGGATTACAGGTGCCCTCCACCATGCCCGGCTAATTTTTGTATTTTTAGTAGAGTTGGAGTTTCACCATGTTGGCCGGGCTGGTCTCGAACTCCTGACCTCAAGTGATCCGCCCGCCAAGGCCTCACAAAGTGCTGGGATTACAGGTGTGAGCCACCGCCTCCGGTTGCTTAGATTGATTTTTAAAAGACAAAATACAAGCCCATATTTTGTTTTAGATTCAACAGGCACAAAAGCACTGTTTCAATGCTTAAATTTTTGGTTGCCTGTTAAAGTTTCTAAATGCTTACTCTTAATGCCTGTACTTAATCCTTCCTCCCCCATAGATGTGGAGAAATTTGAATTTCCGGCTGTGGTCCGCGGACCAAACTTTGAGTAGTACCACCCTACTCCACTTTGCCAACTACCCAGGTTCTCCAACAGGCATTCCCACAGCCTCCCCTTCCAAACCTCACTCTAGAAAGCTGGGAGGCCAGGGGTAGGGGGTTCCAGGCCGAGCCCGGGGTCACTGGTTCTTGAACACGGGCTTGCGCTGCAGCCGCAGCACTCTGTACGTGTTGAGGCCGGGCACGTCGAAGCCGGGTGACAGCCCGTGGTGATCCAAGGGGTAGAAGTTGACCAGCTGCCCGTGCTGGGCCTCCAGCGAGAGCCATGCGTCGCCGAGTGGCAGTGCGCAGGGGAACTCGCGGGCCACGTGCAGCTGGAAGACGCGGCCGTGCAGGTGGCGCAGCGCCAGGGTGCGGAACGCTGGGGGCACCAGCGCCTCCACGCGCGGCCCGAACTGGCGCAGGCGCAGCTCGCCCGCCGGCCCGGTGCGCACCTCGTAGAAGGTCAGGTTAGCGAAGGTGAAGTAGCCGGCGAAGGGGTGCGCGCTGGGCGGCGGGGCCGGGCCGGGCTCGGCCTCCCGGAGGGCGCGCTCCAGGGCGGGCAGGAGCTCATCGTAGGCCCGCGCCACCAGGTCGGGCCCGGGCGGCCGCGGCCCTGCCAGCAGCAGCACCAGGCCCAGGCGCAGCGGCGGCACCAGCGAGAAGGTGGCGGCGTAGCCGTCCAGGTCACCGTCCTTGCGCACCACACGGTAGCCCCGCTGCGCGTGGAACTCCCACGGCGTGCCCGTCTCGTTGGCGAAGTAGGCGCCCGGGCAGGCCAGCAGCGGCGCCAGCAGCGTCTTGGCCACGTCGGGCCGCAGGAGCCGCCGGGGCCCGCCGCCCAGGAGCGCCACGGCCAGCTTGGCCAGGTCGGCGGCGGTGGAGTACATCTGGCCCGACGGCCGGTACCAGCCCAGGTCATAGAGTGGAGCCGGCCGCCCGCTGCCGTAGAAGCCCGCAGCTAGGCGCGCGCGCACGGCGGGCGTGAGGTCGAAGCCCGTGTCTGCCATCCCCAGCGGCTCCAGCACGTTCTCCAAGACCCAGCGCTGGTAGTCGCCCTGGGTGGTGTGAGCTGCCAGGACGTGGGCCAGGAGCGAGAAGGCCAGCGTGCTGTAATGGCACCTGGAAGGAAAGCAGTGTCAACTGGGATGGGGCCCCTCCTCACCTGCCCACACTGTCTGAAATGCCACCAGTTTCATGGGACTGGGGTAGGGGCTGGGAAGGAACCTGCTCCCCTACATCCCAGGTGGTCAGACCTGGAAGAGACTTTGGAGCATTGACTCTAACTCTCTCTTCTACCTCTGGGAAGACCAAGGCCCAGAGAGGGGCAGGAAATTGCCCGGGGTCATACAGCAGGTTGGAAGAGGGGTGGGCTCAGCGGTGCACCTGGGAAAGTTGTCACACAAATCTTATTGGTCCTTCACACTTTAGTATGATTTACCTTATCTAATGGAAAATTAAAGGCTTACACTGCTCTGGGGAAACAAAAATGATAGTGACCATGTATGAGGCAAGGTCTCACCCCTCCCTTCTTCCAGGCTGCGGCAGACACCAGTAACCAGCAAGAGGCCTCTTTTCTTTCCCAGAGCAAATACAGTTTCAGAATCTCTAAAATAGTGCCTCAGAAAGGTGCAAGGATGGGTGAAAATTCACAAATTCTACGAGGCATTCCTGAACTCTAGGCCAACTTCCTTATTTTTGCAGATGAGGAAGATTAGTTAGATGAGTTTCACAGAGATAAAGTGCATCACCCAAGGTCACACTGCAGTAAGTTATTTGCAGAGCTGAGAGGAGGACTCCAGTCTGAAGATGTCCAAGCATCTCCTCTCTCTGCATCACCTGGATCATTTCTTCCTTAAGGGAAGTGGGTCCTGAGGTTCAGCATTTGGAGAAGCAGAGGGACAAATTTGGAAAAGGGTCACTGACCGGAGGCTCAGAAGGGGGCCCCTGAAGCCGGGGAGTGCCAGCTGTCCTCTTTCCAGCCCCACAGCCCCACTGCTCCCAGAGTGGGGCTTCTCTGTTCAGTGGCCACCCAGCTACCCACTCCTTGTCTGGTCAGTAACCCATTTATTTCCAACCTGGCAAAATCTGTATTCACCTTGCTTATTTGCTCAGTGTCTCCCTCACAAGAGTGCAAACTCCACGAGGAGCAAACTGGGTGTTTAGCACCTTCTGGGCAAAGTAGGTGCTCAATAAGGTGAATGGAAAAAACATTCCATTCGAACAGAACAGGATTCTGGGCCCAGCTCTCCCCTGCCTTGCTGGCCTCCCCTCTCTAGGCCTTGGCCTTTCCAGCTGGGAAGCAGGTCTGTCCTGGCTCTGACCACCTAGGATGAGGTGATGTGGGCTCTTTCTCAGGCAGCTGTGTCTCCCCAGGAGGCTCCTAACGTGAGGCTGGGCATCAAATTATCCTCCTTACCTGGTTCCCGGGTCCACCACCAGCACATCATCCTTGAGCAGGTTCAGGGCCTCCTGGGTGCTGCCCTTCCATAGCAGCGAAGTGGAGCGCAGCCTTCTGGGCAGCCCTATGGAGGAGCAGTGGTCAGACTTACCGGGCCTGGCTGAGGGTGGGATGGTGGGCCCCTGGGTGCACTCCCTCCCCACCTTCCGTGAGTTGAGAGATAACAACAACAAATCGGCTTTTTGAAAAAGAAAATCAGCCTAGCGTGGACTCCAGTCCTGCCTTCTCCTCCTGCCTGTGTGTCACTGGGCAGGTCACTGGGCCTCTCTGAGCCCCAGTCCTTCATCTGTAATATAAGGGAAATAATCCTTGTATCCAAGGGCTGATTAGATTAGATTAGATAAAATGTTTAATATGGTGCCTGGCACATACTAACTGCTCAAAAAATAATTGCTATCATCAACTATAGAAAGTTTGGGGCCGGGCGCAGTGGCTCATATCTGCAATCCCAGCACTTTGGGAGGCAAAGGTAGGCAGATTGCCTGAGGTCAGGAGTTGCAGATCAGTCTGGCCAACATGGTGAAACACCATCCCTACTAAAAATACAAAAAAAGTAACTGGATGTGGTGGCGGGCACCTGTAATCCCAGCTACTCAGGAGGCTGAGGCAGGGGAACTGCTTGAACCAGGGAGGTGGAGGTTGCAGTGAGCCAAGATCATGCCAATGCACTCCAGCCTAGGCGACAGAGCAAGACTCCATCTCAAAAAAACAAACAAAAAAAAGAGTTGGTCCAGGTGGGGTGGCTCACGCCCGTAATCCCAACACTTCGGAGGCTGAGGCGGGAGGATCACCTGAGGCCTGGAGATTGAGACAAGCCTGGGCACCATAGCAAGACCCCATCTCTACAAAAAGTAAATAATTAGCTGGACTTGGTAGCACGTGTCTATAGTCCTAGCTTCTTGGGAGGCTGAGGCAGGAGGACTGCTTGAGCCCAGGAGGCCAGGTTGCAGTGGGCCATATTCATGCCACTGCACTCCAGCATGGGACACAGAGTGAGACCCTGCCAAAAGAAGAAGAAGGAGAAGGAGAAAGAGGAGGAGGAGGAAGGAGCCCTAGTTCTGAGTGTGGAAGTGACACCTACCACATCCATTGACTAACACTCAGGCCTGAACACACTTTGTAAAAAGAGGACGCCGTGGGCACTTGAGGGATTCCTACTTTTTCGGGTTGATGGGTTTATGACTGCAGATATGACCAATCAAAGGCATTTGGGGCAGGGCAGACCGTACCTGCCTTCTCCTGCGCGGCTGTGTCAATCACAGCGAAACACAGCACCCCTCCCTCTAATGGCCAACAGAGGGTCCTTCAGAAGCTTTCAGAGCAATCCCTCCACATCCACCTTGCTTTGTTCCTGATCCTGCCCTGCCCAATTCCTGTGCCCTGGCTTCATCTTCCAGTGCCAACCTGCTCCCGCCCCCAACCTTGTTGACTTCATCTTGACTTGTTATCACAGCTTTATGATTATAAAATAATTTATTTTAATAAGTAATTAATTTACATGATTCAAGATTCAAAGGAAATCAAAGAGCATACAATGAAAAATTTTCCTCTTACCCTTCCCCCTAGCTACCCATTTCCCCTCCCTGGAGGCAACCTAATGTTTCAATCTCTTTAGCTCCCTTCCAAAGATATTTGATGCATATATAAGCTAATATATACACTAAATATTATATATAATATATATTATATATAAGCTAATACATATATGTGTGTTATATAATATGTACATTACACGTATATTCATATACACATATCCATTATATATGTATATATTATTTTAATTATTTATATGGTAGCATATACAATATGCTATTACACGCTTTTTTCCTACTTAGTATTGTCTCTTATTCCATCTCAGTACACGCAGAACATGATTATCCTTTTTTTAGGGCTATATAGTGTTTGATTGTACAGCTGTGTCATAGTTCATTTAGCCACTCCCATATTGATGGACATTTAGGTTGTTTCAGTCTTCTGCTATTACAAACAGTGCTGTAGTGATCAACTGTGTATTATACATCCTCCATGCAAGACATGGGTGAGTACATCTATAAGAGAATTTCCTAGAAATGAAATTGCTGAGTCAAGGGGGACATACGTTTTAAAGTGTGATATTACCAATTGCCCTCCATACGGCTGCACCAATTTAAATTCCCAGCATTGATGGGTAAGAAGGCCTGTTTTACCAAGATCTCACTAACTCAGGGCGTCCATCATGTTCATCTTTGCCAATCTAATGAGGGAAAACATATCTCATTATAGTTTTAATTTATGTTGTTGTGAATGAAGTTGAGCATCTTTTAATATGTCTTAATATTCCTTTTTTTTTTTTTTTTTTTTTTGAGACAGTGTTTCTCTCTAGTCACCCAGGCTGGAGTGCAATGGCGCCATCTCAGCTAACTGCAACCTCCACCTTCCAGGTTCAAGCGATTCTTCTGCCTCAGCCTCTAGAGTAGCTGGGATTATAGGCGCAAGCCATCATGCCTAGCTAATTTTTTGTATTTTTAGTAGAAACAGGGTTTCACCATGTTGGCCAGGCTGGTCTCAAACTCCTGAGCTCAGGTGGTCCGCCTGCCTCGGCCTCCCAAAGTGCTGGGATTAAAGGTGTGAGCCACCACGCCCAGCCCTTAATATTCTTTTTTTTTTTATATACTTCAAGTTCTAGGGTACATGTGCACAACGTGCAGGTTTGTTACATATGTATACATGTGCCATGTTGGTGTGCTGCACCCATTAACTTGTCATTTACATTAGGTATATCTCCTAATGCTATCCCTCCCCACTTCCCCCTACTCCTAGCCCTTAATATTCTTAAGAGTATTTTCTGTCAGCTGTCAATTCTGTTCCTCTCCTTTACCCATTTTTCTGTTGGGCTGTCGGTCTTTGTAATAATTTGTAGGTGACTTTTATGTATTAAGGGAAATTAGGTCTTCCTTGTAGAATTGTTTACAAATATAGCCTTTTGTTTTTAGAGAACGGATCTTACTATGTCATCAGTCATAGCTCAGTGCAGCCTTCAACTCCTGGGCTCAAGTGATCCTCCCACCTCAGCCTCCCAGATAGCTAAGACTACAGGTGTGTACCTACCATGCCTGGGCTGTTTTTTAAAATTTTTAGAGATATGGTCTTACTATGTTGCCCAAACTGGTTTAGAACTCCTAGGCTCCTCCCACCTCGGCTTCCCAAAGCACTGGGATGACAGGCATGAGCCTCTGAGCCTGTCCTCATATTGACTCGTTGACTTGCTCTTGCCTTCTCAACTTGATTTTGACCTGCATTGATGGGTAAGACCTGCCAACTCATCTTGATATTTCTACTTGATCTAAATGTCCAGGCTTCAGTTCAGTTTTTACCTCTAGAGATGTTTCTTTCCTTGGCCCACCACCCACGTCCCGTGAGTGGGACGTAGGGCCAGTTCAGAAAGCAGAGCCAAGAGTGAGCCCAGCCTGGCTGGATGAGAACCTGCTCCTCAGCTTCCCCACCTGAAATGGTTTGGGTTAGCCTGAGTCAGCTCTGAGACTCACCTGAGAGCTGGCTGGCCATCCTTCGAAGGGTGACAGGCGAAGGCCTTGGAGCGGGGCCCACCTGCTCCAGCCTGTCCATCAGGCCCTGCTGTTCGGGGGCTGATGCCAGGCCCAGCGGGTTGTTAATGGTGAAGGTGCTGGCGTACCGCTCCAGAGGGTCATCTAGGGAGGCCACAATGCCCTCCTCCCACAGACGGTACAGCATGAGAACGGGAAAGATCTTGGAGATGCTGGAGATCCTAGATAATGTGGGGAACACAAGGGGTCAAAGGGCATCCTGTTGGTCCCACAACCCACCTCCTGCCTCCAGTCTGCAACTTTTTAGTATTCTAGAAAAGCACTGCATCCCTGCTTAAGTCAACATTTCCAACAGAAATTAACCAGCCTCTGTGGAGCTGCCTTTGGGATGCTTGAGAACATAACCAGAAGCCGAGGGGCTGAGGTGGGATGGATACCCTGTGCCAGGCTCTTTTCCAGCCATTTCTCATTCAAGGACAGACCTGGGTTTGGATGGTGCCTCTGCCTCTCACTGGTCATGTGGCCTTGGGCAAGTTTCTAGACCCATCTACGATTCAGTTTCATTGCCTGCTTCACCGGTTGTATTAATAAAAGGATGGAACGAGGTTGTGCGTGCAAAGTGCCTGTCTACATACCTGGGAGGTGGTAAGTGCTCAATACATGATAGCACATAGAGCTATTGGCTCCATGCCTGGCACAGAGCAGGTGCAGTTTAAGTGCAATTCCCTCTGGACTCCTGTAAAACCCACAGTGTCCCCAGGAACAAATGTGTTCACTCTGCATCGTGAGCTTTGAGGATCCTGCAGGCAGCACGCAGCAGGGGAGACTCCATGTATGCAACTGAATGTCTCCAGCTGTTTCTGTCTGGGCAACTGCTGCCACTTGAAGGGACCTGTGGCAAGGACTCAGGAACTGGTTATGGTTCCTTTGTGGCACATGGTCAGGGTTGGGGGGCTGGGCACAAGGTAGCCTTTTCTAATTTGGGAGGTTTAGGGCTAAGGTTCTTTCCAGAAGGGATTCCTTCCTGACCTTTTACCCCTGTGATGTAACATTGGGCACTCACTGGTCCTCTCTGGACTTCAGTCTCCTCTTCTATAAAACTGTCAAGACTTCATAATAGGCCCTGGCAGATTAGACCCCAGCCATGATTCTCTTCAGTATCCTTATCTCCTAGGTCCCCCTTGCCCTCCCATCCCTTACCCCTCCACAGGACCCTAGAGATCGCCCAGCTGACCTGTACATGGTGTACTCATTGGGGGCCCCAGAAGCCGGGTCTGAGCCATTCTTCTTCCCAAAGTTCCCTGTCCAGAGCACAGTATCATTGTGGATGACAACTGCAGACATGGCAGCCACGCCTGGGGCAGACATTGCCTGGCGCAGGATGTGGTCCACCTTGAGGGAGAAGAACGGGTGCAGTGACAGGACCCCTGCCCTCACCCTCAGTAATCATCCTGCACAGCCACCCTCTTCCACAGTCACACCCTGCATGCAGCACCCCAGGGAGCCTCCAAACCATGCCCCATGGGCTGGGGTCCCCACGGTTGGGCTTCTTCATAAGATGTTTTCTCAAAGAAACAGTTTCTTAGCAAAATTCAAAAGAAGAGGGGATTAAAACGACTGCTTTAAGGCCAGGCATGGTGGCCCATGCCTGTAATCCCAGCACTTTGGGAAGCCAAGACGCACAGATCACCTGAGGTCAGGAGTTCGAGACTAGCCAGGCCAACATGATGAAACCCTGTCTCTACTAAAAATACAAAAAATTAGCTGGGCATGGTGGCAGGCACCTGTAATCCTAGCTACTTGGGAGTCTGAGGCAGGAGAATCACTTGAACCCAGGAGGCGGAGGTTGCAGTGAGCCAAGATCTCGCCACTGCACTCCAGCCTGGGCAACAAGAGCGAAACTCCGTCTCAAAAAAAAAGAACTACTGCTTTAGTCAAACCCATATCTGATGCCCTAGAAAACCTCCAGTAGGTCTAGCCTGAACCCCTAGTGTTGGGGAATTCACTATTAATACAGGGCCCCTAGGCCCTCTTTGCACATCTGTTTGGTTATTTATTTATTTATTTTATTTTATTTTTAGATGAAGTCTCACCCTGTCACCCAGGCTGGAGTGCAATGGCTCAAGCACAGCTCACTGCAGCCTCGACCTCCCAGGCTCAAGTGATCCTCCCACCTCAATCTGTGGAGTAGCTAGGAGTACAGGCACATGCTACCACACCCAGTTCATTTTTTAATTCTTTTGTAGAGATGGCATCTCACTATGTAGACCAGGCTGGTCTCCAACTCCTGACCTCAAGCAGTCCTCCCACCTCGGCTTCCCAATGTGCTGTGATTACAGGTGTGAGCCGCCTCACCTAGCCTGAACATTGATTGAAAATACCTCATAACTTTCAATGTTGAAGTGCAATGATGATGATAACAGCTGACATTTATTGGACATTATGTGCCAGGCATGGCAAAAGTGATTTTCATACATTGTCTCCTTTCATCCTCATTAGTCAATGCTAATTTCTACCCATTTTACAGATGAGAAATGAGAGCCTGTGAGTTAGGAGGTGATTTGCCCAAGTGGCTACTGGCTGATGGAATCAAGATTGGAACCCTGTGCTAAGTCCAGCCCCACTTCTTTTTTTGTTGTTTTGGTTTTTTGTTTTTTGTTTTTTGAGACCAGAGTCTCACTCCGTTGCCCAGGCTGGAGGGCAGTGGCATCATCTCCACTCACTGCAGCCTCTGCCTCCCAGGTTCAAGCTATTCTCCTGCCTCAGCCTCCTGAGTAGCTAGGATTACAGGCATGCACCACCACGTGCGGCTAATTTTTGTATTTTTAGTGGAGACGGGGATTTCACCATGTTGGTCATGCTGGTCTCGAACTCCTAAACTCAGGTGATCCATCCACCTACGCCTCCCAAAGTGCTGGGATTACAGGCGTGAGCCACTGCAGCTGGTCCCTACGTCTTAATTAACCTCCAGACCACCTTGCCAAGTGATTTTACATATCCTTGGCTGAGCTCAGTCCACCTCCACTTTCCATCCCTGCACTAACTTTGCCCTTCTTTTTTTTTTTGTTTTGTTTTGTTTTGTTTTGTTTTGTTTTGTTTTTTGTTTTTTGTTTTGAGACAGAGTCTCCCTCTGTCACCCTGGCTGGAGTAAAGTGGCACAATCTCAGCTCACTGCAACCTCCACCTCCTGGGTTCAAGAGTTCTCCTGCCTCAGCCTCCTGAGTAACTGGGATTACAGGCATGGACCACCATGTCCAGCTGATTTTTTTATATTTTTAGTAGAGACAGGCTTTCACCATGTTGGTCAGGCTGGTCTTGAACTCCCGACCTCATGATCCACCCATCTCGGCCTCCCAAAGTGCTGGGGTTACAGGTGTGAGCCACCGCGCCCGGCTCTAACTTTGCCTTTCTGAGCCTCTGTCTCCTCCTCTATAGATAGGGATTCATGAGGAATGCATATAAGTGGTTACGTGGCAATCACACATACCAGGTGCTCAACAGAAGGCAGCATGGTTATTATTGTTGCTTTTTTGAAAATGTGCTACAACTCCTGAAAGCCACATAGCACCCTTCTGTTCTCTCTCCTTCACAAAAACCTTTCAGGTATTGGCAAGCAGTGATTTTGTCTCTGCATTGGCCCACGCTTTCTCTTCTCGGGACTCAACAGCCCTTTCCCTTTAACTGTTCCTCGGATGACAGTTTCGAGTCTCCCCCACCATGCTGTGGCTCATATACTTCTGATCATGTTTCACTTGTCTCCATGTCTCCCAAGGTGGGTGACCCAAGTGGCTGGGGTCTGACTGGCACAGACTAGAGCTGACTGACACCTCCCTCTAGGGTTTGGCCATCCTGCAATGGTAAATGTTGTGCTAGGGGGGCATGGAGTGTTTAATAGTATCACGGTGGCCTCTGCAATACGGGCTCTGTCATCCTCTCCCGTCTCAGCTTCCCTACCTCCCACCTATGGCCTCTCAGTTCTCTGTATGTGTCATGTACTTTCTGCAGCCTCCAGGCCCTTGCACGTGCTGTTCCATCTGTCTGGAGCACACCTCTCCATCCCCAGGCTCCTTCACCATGCACATGTCATCTGGGCATCTGCTACTTGTTCACATCTCAGCCTAGACACCACTTCCTCCAAAAGCCCTCCCTAACTCTAAGACCTGTTCCTTTGTGCCTCCAAAGTCTTCTAAACTTTTCTTACCCTCATTCTTGCCCCAGGGTTATAAACGTTTGGTAGCTTCACTGTTTCTCTCACTTCCAGATTAGTAATTTCTTGAGAGCAGGTCAGTGTCTTCTTCCTGCCATATCTATAGTGCCTAGCACAGAGTAGATGCTCAAGAAATACATGTTGGATGGATGGATGGATGGATGGATGAATGAATGAATGAATGAATGAATGCCACTGCCAGCTCAGAAGGACTGCCCTCCCCTTCATCACCCAGGCCCAGCCCACATGCCCAGTTCCCTCCTGGGTCATCACTGACCTTTTCCAGGGCCTCCTTCAACACGGGGAGTGGGTGGGCCAGGGGCACAGGCTCAGGGTGCCGGGGGCACATCCTCACAGGGGCAGAGGTCTCTACTGGTCCCAGGGAACCTGGAGGGAACATCACATGGTGAGGAGGGGACAGAGATCAGGATAGGAATCTAGGGGGAAAGTGGCAGCAAGGGCCAGAGCAGTGCCTCGAGGACAGCCCTCCCCAGCCAAGCCAAGCCAGGGGATATCAGGGTGCAGAGACCAGCCATAGCCCCTGAGGGGCCTATGGAGCAGCATGTGTCCTTGGGGAGGAGGCACAGCCCTGCAGGCCACAACCACTACTGGTTGGTGGTCACTGTACTCCCCTCTCTCTTGCTTAACAAATTTCCCATCTCCCTGTGGTCAGTGGACTTAGACCATTCTGGCTGCGTGGGGCAGGCTCAGCCATGTCTGTCTGTCTGTCTGACTTGCCTTCATCCTGATTATGTGTTTGGATGGACTTCGAGCCCGCTTAGGATCCAGGCCTAAACCACAGCGACAACTTATTCTCTCACCAGAGCTAAGCATCGGGGTTTTGGGGTCCTGAGTCAGTTCTGCCTTTGTCCGGGTGTATGACTTCCTCGGCACCTCAGGGGAGAAGGTGAGGTGCTGGCAGGGCAGGATTCAGGCTGTGATATCATCACAGCAGCACCCAAGCCTTTTCCTCTAAGTCTGGATGGGGTGTGAAGGAGGATGAGCACCCTCCAGGACTATTAATACATCCTCCTTGTCTTCCACTGCACCCTGAGACTCCACCCAAAACTGAGACAAGGTCCCTGCGGTAGGTTTCATATGACCATAAATTCTATTTTTTTTTTTTTTTGAGACAAGAGTCTCACCCTGTTGCCCATGCTGGAGTGCAGTGGTGCAATCTCAGCTCACTGCAACTTTTGCCTCCCGGGTTCAAGCGATTCTCCTGCCTCAGCCTCCCAAGTAGCTGGGACTACAGGCGTGCACCACCACGCCCGGATCATTTTTGTATTTTTAGTAAAGCCAGGGTTTCACGATATTGGTCAGGCTGGTCTTGAACTCCTGACCTCAGATGATCCACCCGCCTCCGCCTCTCAAAGTGCTGAGATTACAGGCAGTGCTCAGCCATATGACGATAAATTCTGTCAGCTCCTTCCACCTTCGAAGCTGGCTGGCTTTGTGGCTGGCCAAAAGAATGAGGCGGAACAAATTGCCACCTGCCTAGGCTAGACCTTACGGGGCTTACTCCCTGCGAACACTGCCACCTTGTGGACGGATCTGGGATAGCGGCCTTGAGAGCGAGAGTCCACGCTGAGGGAGAGGTCGGTCCCTCCTCCACCCACCACCCCGCCCCCTAAGCTGACTTGCCCGCTGCACCGGAAAGAGCCCAGGCTAGACCAGCAGCAGAGCTACCAGCCAGCCCACAGAATTATGGGAAATAATCACTTGCTTTGTCTGAAGCCTGTAGGCTTTGGGGTGATTTGTTACTTAGCAATAGATAACTGACACAGTCCCAAACAGGAAAATTACAAACCTTAGGGAGGATTTCTCAACAACCCCATGACATGGGTTTCACAGAATAGGGTGGTCCCAGCTACAGCCTAGGCTTTGTTCAGCCTGGGACCCAGGTAGGGGCTGGTGTCGACAGTGGTGCTCCTCCCACTTTAATTGGAAAACAGAGGGCCTGGTAGGCATCACTAGCAGTGGTGGCTCCTTTATTGAGCCTTGACCCACCCAGGAAGGAGAGGCTCCAAGGCTTGGCAGCTGCTGCCCCTGAACACCTGTGAGTTGTTCCTATTGAGGTCTTACACACAGCTGCAGGAAAGTCTTGAAAGGGGGCTAGAGCCTGGAGATTCCATCATGGTGATCAAAGGCAGAGGAAGGGAAACACCATTTGCTGTTTCTTTGGTGTCCTTGAATTTTACCCCCAAACTGGGTGTCTTGAAGAACCCCAGTGGCATCAGGATCTTCATTTTATACACGAGGGCATCAAGGCACAGAGAGGCCACAAGACTGTCCCAAAGATGCACAGCTAGTAACAGCTGGACTCAGAATGGAGGCCAGAGCTTCTGAGTCTAAATCTTATGGTCCTTACCTACACCCTAGAATCATGGTGGCAGCTCGAAGCCCAGGAGGACCCAGAGGGGCTATGGGGAGGAACTCTAGGCTGTCTCTGCACTCACCGGTCTTCAGCTTGGGGAGATGATACTGCCACAGGAAACAGCCAGTCATGACCACTGAGAGCAGGCAGAAGAAGCTACAGATGGACGGGAGGAGCCACTTCTTCACTTTCAGTAAGTCGGGCCGCCAGCCAACCTGGGAGAGCAAGGACATAGGGTACAGTCCCCTTGGGGGTCAGAGGGACAGAGGGAAAAGAGGGACCCTAACCCTGGCCTCTCCTAGGCCTCAGTTTAGCCAGATGTCACAAGAGCCCACAACTTTGGATAAACTTCACAGTTGTGAAACCAATGCCCTTCCCAGTGTGACTCTTTCAATAGTTCTGCCCTGCAAAAGCACCCACCCCTCTGCTTGCTGTACCTCCTTCCTCTATGGACTTAGTGAAATGTTGTAAGACCAGCTGAAATGCCACCTCCTCCAGGAAGATTTCCTCAACTCTCCTGTGTTAGTCTGTTCTCAGGCTGCTAATAAAGGCATACCCAAGACTGAGTAATTTATAAAGGAAAGAGGTTTAATTGACTCACAGTTCAACATGGCTAGGGAGGCCTCAGGAAACTTACAAGTATGGCACATATTTCATTCTTCTACTTATATAAAATGTCTAGATAGACAACCCATAGAGACAGAAAGTAATTACTGGTTCCAGGGGATGGGGGGTAGCAAGGAATGAAGAGTCACTGCTAATGCCTTTTAGTTTTTTGGGGGGTGATGAAAATGTTCTAAAATTGATTATGGTGCTGACGGCACAATCTTGTAAATATGCTATAACCACTGAATTGTACACTTAACAATGATGAATTTTATGTCATATGAATTATATCTTAATACAATTCCTTGAAAATAATAGTACCTACTTGTATTCAGTTGCAAGGATTGAATGAGTTAATAAATTAGAAGAGTAGCTGGCACATGGTAACAATACATATGTGTTAGCTATTATTGAATGCCTCCTATGTGCTAGGCACTGAGCCAGATATTGAGGATATACTGATGAACAGAAAGGAACTCTTCCCTGCCTTTTGGAGATTTACAGTTTTAGGAGGAGATGGGTGTTAACCAAATATTTCATTAACTCCTCCTTGCCTACCTCCCTTTCTCAAAGGCACCTCTTCCACTTCTGTCCTACAAACGTGGTATTTGTCCCCCTTGCCTCTTCTATCCTCAGTACACACACAATCCCTCGGTGGTGAACTACCAAATCAGAAATGAAAGGAGGCATCACTACAGCTCCTACAGAGAAATATTATGAACAACTATATGCCAATCCATTTGACAGTTTAAATGTGGACAAATTCCCTGAAAGACTCAATCCCCAGGTGATCTCATGCACAAGGACACCAGCCACATGCTAATGGTTTCCGATTCTCTCCTGCCCAGCTCTCTCCCCTCTACTTCAGACTCCCATTTCAACTGCCTGCTGAGCATTTCCACCTGGAAGTCCTCAAGCACCTGGAACTCAACATCCGGAGCAGAAAACTCGCTTGTTTCACCCCCTCCTCCTTCTCTCGTGTTTTCAACATCAGTTCGTGGCACCTGCCTCCACTTAATCGTGCTTCAGGGTCTGCCTGGGCCCCTCTATGTCCTTCAATCCCTACCTCCAGTCAGTCATCAAGCCCTCCTGGCCTATTACAATTAGAAAATATTTCAAGGTTACTGAAAAATATACACTGGGCCCAGCGGCTCACTCCTATTATCCTAGCAATTTTGGAGGGCAAGATGGGAGGATCACTTGAGCCCAAGAGTGTGAGACCAGCCTGGGCAACATAGTAAGACCCTTTCTCTACAGAAAAATTAAACATTGGCTGGGTGAAGTGGCTCACACCTGTACTCCTAGCACTTTGAGAGGCCAGGACGGGTGGATCACTTGAGCTCAGGAGTTCAAGACCAGCCTGGGCAACATGGCAAAACCCTGCCTCTACAAAAAATAGAAAAATTAGCCAGGCGTAGTGGTGTGTGCCTGTAATACCAGCTACTCAAGAGACTGAGGTGGGAGAATCACTTGAACCTGGGAAGTGGAGGTTACTGTGAGCCAAGATCACACCATTGCACTCCAGCCTAGTGACAGAGCGAGACCCTGTCTCAAAATAAATAAATATAAAAATAAAAATTAGCTGGGTGTGGTGATACATGCCTATGGTCCCAGCTACCCTGGAGTCTGAGGTGGGAGGATTGTTTGAGCCTGGGAGGTCGAGGCTACAGTGAGCTATGATTGCACCACTACATGCCAGCCTGGACGACAGAGCAAGACCCTGTTCCTTGCTCTCTCTGTCTCTGTCTCTGTCTCTCTCTCTCTCTTTCTCCATATATATATATACATACACACACACACACACATATATACACACACATATATATACACACATGTATACATATATATAATGGTGCCATATATATATATAGAGAGAGAGAGAGACTTGTAATGAATTCTTGGGCACTTAACACTCAACTTTGTTGAATCTTAACATTTTATCATAGTTTTCTCATATATTTACATTTTTCAAATATACTATGTAATTACTTATTTACTTTGTTCAGTTTCCCCATCCATAAGGATTGTTGTTTGTTTTGTTTACTGAGGTATTCCCAGTACCCAAAACAGTTCCTGGAACATAGCTCACCCTAATAAATATTTGTTAAATGAATGACTGGATGAAAATAAAACATTCTAGATGGAGTTGAAGCCCTCTGTGTACCTTTCATGGATCTCAGTCCCTTCCCACTCTCCCCAAATGTAACACCCATGCTGATCTTGGTGTTTATCATAATTATGCACATGTTTATTCTTTTACTATTTGTTTATGTTTCCATAAATAGCATATAGTATTGTTTTGCACATTTTTGAACGTATATAAATAATTTCATACTGTATAATCCTCCTGCAACTTGCTTTTTATTCAATTAGCTAACTACAGTTCTGGATTATTCATTTTGACTTCTGTAGAGTGTGCTGTTGTATAAACATACTGAGTAGTGTAGCAGTTAGAGCCTGAGGCCAGACTACCTTAAAAACGTGACTATTTTACAGTCCAGTTGGGAATCCTATGCTAAAAGTGAAATTTCTGGGTGGCAAGGTACAGCCATCTTCAACTTAGCCACATACTGTTCTGTTCCTCTCTAAAGCTGTCATTCCAATTTTTACTCGTCCCACCTTTGATTCTCATTGCTATTAATATTTTTAATCTGCATCTTCTTGGCAGCTAATAACATTGAATACCTGTTCATGTGTTTATTGTACGTATTTGGATTTGATTTTCTTCAGTTGGACTATTCTCCTTTGCTTGGTCTTTTTCTATTCTCTTTTCTTTACTTATTAGAGTTCTTCATACACTCTTGTTTGTGGCTTGATTTTCACTCTGTGTTGATAACTTTTGTGGAGAGGTAGAATAGTGTAGTGGTGAATCCATGGCCAGATTGCCTGATCTGCAATCTTAGCTCAGTCACTTACCACTGTGTGACCTTAAGAAAATCAGTTAACTTCTCTGTGCTTCTGTTTCCTCACCTGTAAAATGGGGATGATAATAGTGCCTAACTCATAAATTTGTAAGGATTACATGAGTTAATATATGAAAATAACATTCTCTGACACATCGTAAGCCCTATTAGCTATTACAGTATTTTGGGATTGTTTTGAGACAGTCTCACTCTGTCACCCAGGCTGGAGTGCAGTGATGTGATCAGTTTTTGCATTTTCTGTAGAGACAGGGTCTCACTATGTTGCTCAGGCTGGTCTCAGACTCTTGGGCTCAAGTGATCCTCCCACCTTGACTTCCCAAAGTGCTGGGATTACAGGCGTGAATCACTGTGCCTGGCCAGCTATTACAGTATTTTTGAATAGGAGGGCTTTTGGTTTTGGTTTTGGTTGTTGCCAAATTTATCAGTATTGTCTTTTTGGTTTGCATTGTGTGTATAGTGCATGTGTGTGCTTAAGAAATCTTTCTTTTCACGGAGGTCAGAAATAGAGGTTTTTGTACTGTCACACACAAAAGAATTTTTGGTTATAGAATAAAGTAGGGATCCAATTTTATTTTTCCATATGGATAATCAGTAGTCCGGTACTATTTATTAAATACACCAACCTGTCCCCCACTGACTCGTATGCCAACTCTGAAATATATCAACAGTCTGTACATACAGACATCTGCCTTCTGGGCTCTGTTCCAGGAGAGTCTCGCTGAGTTTATGTTCCATCCCTCCCTGTCCAACCCTGCACTCTCTTCCACAACAAAGATCGCTCACATGTTGAGCACAGTGTGCCAGGCTCTGTTCTACAGGAAACAATCTGGCAAGAGAGACTTTCTATGATCCGACTCCGACAAACTCCACCAGCCCATTCCCTGCCCCTCCCCTGGCCCCTGTGTCTTTATGCCCCCACCTACCTCCTGCATCATTGCCCCTCTCTGTACTTTTGCACCTGCCATTCCCTGAGGCTGTGGTTTCCTTTTATCCTTTTCCATCAGACAAACTGTGTTCTTCCCTTAACACCCATAGGCATCTGTGAAGCCTTCTCATTCTCCCCCAGGCAGAGCCACTCATGGTAACTGGCTACTACTGGCTTCTTTGTCTAGCTCCCTGTGAGGTAAGGATTCTTTGCAGCACCAGCAGAGAATTCCCTCCTGGCTCTTAGGCCTTGGACACCTGGTACCCTACCTGGCACTAGCAGGTTCTCAGGAAATTCTTTTGAACTTTACATGGTCCTGCAAGTTGAAAGACTTGGGTTCAAATCTTAGCTCCACCTCATGAGTCAGTTGTAACTCTGAACAAGTCTCTTCCCCTCTGAGCCTCTACTTCTCCAGGTGTTGAAGAGGGTTGGGCTACTTGTAAAGAGTTTACTTTTATATCTGGAAATCTTGTGTGATTTCAAAAGTGTCTTTCAGCTGTAGAATCTGGGGTTCTCACTGAAATCATCTTTGGTCATAATATCCAAAGACTGGAAACAACCCAAATTCTCCTCAATTGGTGAGTAAACAGACAAACTCTAGTAAATAGACATCTACACAAGGGAATACTACTCAGCAATGTAAAGGAACGAGCTACTGATACATGCAATAATGTGGATGAACCTTAAAGGCAAGATGCTAAGTGAAATAAGCCAGACTAAATGGCTACAGACTATAGAATACAACTTATAGAACATTCTGGAAAAGGCAAAATGATAGGAACAGAAAACAACTCAGTGGTTGCCTGGGGGTAGGGATGGGGTAGACTACAAAAGAGCAGAAGGGACTTTGGGGAGGTCATGGAACTGTGCTACATGTTTATTGTGGTGGTGGTTATGGGATTGTATACATTTACTGAAACTTATAGAACTCTGGGAGGCCGAGGCAGGAGGATCACTCGAGGCCAGGAGTTCAAGACCAGACTGGGCAACATAGCAAGACTCCGACTGTAAAAAAAAAAAAATAGAAAAAAATTGCCAGGTGTGCTGGCATGCACCTGTAGTCCCGGCTACTTGGAAGGCTGAGGTGTGAGGATTGCTTGAGCCCAAGACTTAGAGGCCGTAGTGAGCTATGATGATGCCACTGCCCTCCAGCCTGGGCAACAGAGCAAGACCCTGTCTCAAAAAAAAAAAAAAAAAAAAAACTCATAGAACTGCACAGATTTTATTTCATGTAGATGATACCTCAATTTTTACAAAATAAAGCCTTTAAAGATCCCAAAAGCACTGGGATTCTCCACCTGTTGGAGGAGTAACCCCAGATACAAAGGAGTGAATGGAAGGCTCTCAGATATTGCTGCAGGATCACATGGAAGATACTCCCCCTAGCATGAACACAGAGCTGCAGGGGCAGTGAGGACCCCTTGGTGGGAAGGCAGCCTGCTATCCCCTAACTGGCACCTAAGGTGTGACCAGCAGATCCTTAGCTTATTTTTAGGTGAAGAATAAAATTCAGAGACGTTAATTGACTTGCTGAGTCCACGGGCAGTGAATGGCAGAGCTGAGATTCAAGCTCTGTAAGATGCACCACCCGCTCCTCCTCAAAATGCAGCGGGGATCTCTTCATCCCCAATTTGCAGCCCTCCTCTGGGGCCCAGCCTCATCTCAAGTCTGTCTCCAATCTCAGGATTTATTCCAACAGACCCGAAGGTGGGTCAGTATTTAATCTCTAAGCTGCTTGCCAGCTGCTCACAGTTTGACTTGCAGTAGCCACTAGAAATCTCTCTCCTTTCCCTTCCCAGCTAGAAAATTGCTGGCAGCAGGGGAGGGCCCAGGAAGAACCAGGCTCTCCCAAACCCCATCTATAACATGGCTCCGCCACCCCCTAACCCCTGCTCCTTCTCAGGTGTTCTGTGCCCCAGTCACCCTCACCTCCTTCCTCATGCTCACAGCCCACTCTGGGAGGACTACTCTTTGTCCAGTCATTCATTCAGAAAACAATCCCTGAGGGCTTGCTGTGTGCTGGGCCACATCTGCCCCCGCGGAGCCAGCAGGATGGTGGCATAATCAGACACAAGGGCCTGGGGCCAGGGAAGCAGGACTTGACTCTGGCGCTACCACTCGTTCTGGACAAATGACCTCACCCTTCTGAGTCTCAGTTTTCTCATCTGCATAATGCAGATAACAATTCTTCCTACATCTTATAGGGTTTCGTTGAGAATAAGTAAGATAGTGCATGCAAAGCCCATAGAGAGCTGTTCACCAGTTGGTAGCTAGAGGTGTAATAAAGGGCTTCAGGGCTCACAGATACGGATGAGCTCAGCCTAGGGGGAGGGAGGAGGAGGAGAGAGTCATTGAACAGATAGTTGGGAATGAGCTTGGGTCACTCCAGACAGAGGCCTCTGGGGATGTAAAAAAGGAAGAGTAGTTAGTTTCTGGTTTGTTTTGAGAATTCAGTGAGTTTATGTAAAACATTTGAAACTGTTCCTAAAACATTTGAAACAGTTCCTGGCCTGCAGGTGCAAGCTCTAGAGATGATGATGATGACAATGATGATGATGATGATGAAGGTCATGTGGGGGGGATTTAGCCCAATATTTGAAGCCAGCAGGACGGTGGCATGGTCAGACATGTGTGAGAAGCTGACACATGGTGACGGCTTCTTGGGGCTGTGCCTCACCTGGGTCTTCATTCTCTCCAAGGCATGGAAGATTCTGGCTCTTTGAGGATTCAGGTCTACACCACAGGAGATCCTGTAAGCAGGAAACTGAGTCAGAGGAGTGAAGGCAAAAAGAGGTCCTGAGGGGCTGGCAAAAAGAGAAGGGGAACAGAGAAAAGCTAGAAAACAAGGAGGGTAGCCGAGGATGCAGGGGACCAAAGTAACCCTCCCCTTCACATGTCCCCGCTCCCAGGTGAGACCAGGCTCAGAAACCCCTGCCAGGTGACCCAGCATCCCGGTTTGTCCAGCACTGTCCTGATTTTAGCACCGAAAGTCCTGCATTCCCAGAAACCCCTCAGTCCCAGGTAAACGGGACCGTTGGTCATCCTGTGTGCCCCTGCATTGAATTCCAGCTCCTCTTCCCCCCACCGCCTGCCACCCCCCTAAGCCTGCTCAGAACAATCTGGTTAGGCCCTCAGGCTCTTGGCCACCACTTACCCTCTTCAGAAGGTGCCAGCAAGAACAGGGCAGTTCAGACCCCAGCTTGGCCAACCAGTGCCTCTGGGAGTCCCCTGTGTTCCAGGGAACAGGAATGGCTTCCCAAGCTCTGAGGCACAGGCTTTACCAAGCTCTCCAGGGGCCGGCAGATGTGGCGCCTAATTTCCCCAGCGCTAATCCCCCAGAGTGCCTGCTGCCATGGGGATTAGCTTCTGGGGTCCCCGAGCAGCGGGGAAGCAGGGGAGAGCTGTCAGGGAACACTGGGTAACACCATGTGACCTGAGTGCTCCAGGCTGGTGAAGAAAGGAACGCTCTCTCCAAAAGGAGTCTCTGCCAAACCCAGTGTGGACAAGGGATGTCAGGAGGCCACCAGGGTCACTTCCAGCCGGGAAGGGAAAGGAGAGAGATTTCCAGGCTTGGTCTGACCCCACAAAAGCTCCTCAGGCACCTCTGAGGAACCCAGAGCTCCAAGGAACCAGTTTGAAGACCACTGGGGTCAGCCTAGTTGTGAAACATTCAGATAACCTGGGTTCAAATATTAGTCTGTCACTGCCAGTGTGAGCCTGTGTGACCAGGGATCATAACCTCTTTGCCTCACATCTATAAAGTGGGGACAATAATACCACCTTGGTTAGTGTGCGGGTTAAATGGAATGTACTCATGAAGCAGGCAGCCCAGAACCTGGCACCCAGTAAGTGCTCCATAAAGTCTGGCTTCTTATCATGGACTGGGCTTTTTTTTTTTTTTTTTTTTTAAAGACAAGGTCAGCTGGGTATGGTAGCTCATGCCTGTAATCCCAGCACTTTGGGAGGCCAAGGCAGGAGGATGGCCTGAACCTAGGCGTTTGACACCAGCCTGGGCAATATAGTGAGATCTCGTCTCTACAAAAAATTTTAAAATGGCCAAGTGTGATGGTGTTGCCCTATAGTCCCAGCTACTCTGGAGGTTGAAGCTGAAGCATTGCTTGAGCCTGGGAGATGAAGGCTGCAGTGAGCCAAGATGAGATTATGTCAGTGCGCTCCATCCTGGATGAGAGAGTGAGACTGTCAAAAAACAAACAAACAAACAAAAAAAATCGTGCTCTGTCACCTAGGCTAGAGTGCAGTGGTGCAATCAAAACTCACTGCAGCCTCCAACTCCTGAGCTCAAGCAATCCTCCTGCCTCAGTCTCCTGAGTATCTGAGACTACAGGCAGGCACCACTATGCCCAGCTAATTATTATTTTTTAATTGCTTTGGGTACAGATGGGGGTCTTCCTTTTTTGCCCAGCTAGTCTTAAACTCTTGGCCTCAAGCGATCCTCCCATCTCCACCTCCCAAAGTGCTGGGATTATAGGTGTAAACCAAAAATAAAATTCTAAGGCCCCCAACCATCTGAATAGACTTCCTTCTCAGCCAGGGCACTCTTAACGTAACCTGAAAGATCAAAAGACTGGTTTAAGCCTTGATGGGAAGTAAGGGTCAGACATGACTCATCATACTTCTCCAGCATGATATCACATAACAAAGAAAGAAAGAAATCAAAATAGTTTAACCCCAAATATATTTCCTTGTTATATCTCGAAATTGCCCTGCAAAGTTTGTCTCTTGTGGGAAAAATCTACATTCTGTAGAGAATCCTCTTCCTTTTCTATTTCCAGACCCAGGAGATAATCAACACTCAGGAACCCTTTTAAGTCCCATAGGAAAACATTGTATAACCTATTCTCTCTGAAGCCTGCTGGCTATAAGCTTCCTCTGCACAATAAAACTTTGGTCTCCCCAATCTTTTACCCTAAACATGTCCTTTCTATCGATCTCAGTTCCTCAAACTCAACCAATTGTCAACTAGAACATTTTTAAGTTTACCTATAGCCTGGAAGCCCCCACATCGAGCTGTCCCACTTTTCTAAACCAAACCAATGTACATCTTAAATGTATTTGATTGATGTCTCATGCCTCTCTAAAATGTATAAAACCAGCCAGGTGTGGTGGCTCATGCCTGTAATCCTAGCACTTTGGGAGGCAGAGGCGGGCAGACTGCCTGAGGTCAGGAGTTCAAGATCAGCCTGGGCAACATGGCAAAACCCCGTCTCTACTAAAAATACAAAACATTACCCGGGCGTGGTAGTGTGCGCCTGTAATCCCAGCTACTTGGGAGGCTGAGGCAGGAGAATCACTTGAACCCAAGAGGCAGAGGTTGCAGTGAGCTGAGATCATGCCACTGCGCTCCAGCCTGGGCAACAGAGCAAGACTGTCTTAAAAAAAAAAAAAAAAAAAAAAAAGGCTGTACCCCAACCACTTTGGGCACATAATCTCAGGACCTCCTGAGGGCTGTGTCACGGGCCATTGGTCATTCACATTTAGCTAATATTTCTCTTCAAGTATTTTACAGAGTTTTGATTCTTTTGGTCGACATAGGTGTGAGCCACCACTCCCAGCCATGACCTGGGTTTTATGTCAAACTTCTACCTGGCCTCTGTGGCAGGTATCAGATCTTCTCTGTGAACAATCTAGAAGATTTTCTATTGATTTCAGTTGATACAAAAGATAAAACATATATTCCTTCTCAACATTAGATGAGGTTGCACATTGGGATTACTTGGGGAGCTCTTAAAAACCCCTGGTGTCTGAGTCCCACTGCAGAGATCCCCGAGGTGCAGCTTGGATGCCGCAACCTTTGGAGACTCCTTGGTGATTCCACTGTGTGGCCAAGGTTGAGAATCAGTGCCCCAGATCAGTGTGTGTCCCACTTACTTGTGTGTAGGAGCATCCTGGCAATTGCGTTACATGGTAGGTTCTGAGCCAGGGGGCCAGGGTGGAATCCGAGAGCCTACATTTCTAACAAGCTCCTACATGATGCTGAGGCTGGTGTAAGGACCACACTTTGAGGAGCGAGGCTCCTCTGCAACTCACGGATCACACCAGTCTCCACCTCATTATTTCAACAGAGCCTTGAATTACTATCTCCTTCTACTGATGCTCAGGGTCGGGGATGGATGGTGGCAAACCTTCTAGATCTTCTTCTGTAGCCCCTATAGCCAAAAATCTGAGTGATTTTGTCCAAACTCCACATTGTGTGGCTGGCAAAAGAGGCTCACAGAGGGAAAATGACTTACCAAGGTCACATAGCAAGTTTACTGACAACAACTGACCTGGACCCAGGTCTTTTTCATTGCACTTGGCTGCTTCGTTAATCTCTGCGGCTCAGAGCTGGCAGCCCACCTCTTGGACACAGACTGCCTGTTGACAATGTACCACATACGGTCCTTAGAGCCCCCTGTGCTATGTCCTCTGGTCTCCACAATCCTGGGAGGCAGCTTCTATTCTGTCTCCATTTCACATCCAAGGAAACTGATGCTCCGGAAAGGGAAGTCCCCAGGAAGTGGCAGGACTGGGATTGGACCCAGGAATCCTGTCGTTCCTAGACACTGACAAGACTCCTCGGTTGCTGTGAGGATTAAATGGGATGTGCTCATGAAGCAGGCAGCCCAGAGAGAGCCTGACACCTAGTAAGGGCCCCATAAAGTTCAACTTCCTACTATGACTCGGGTTTGTTGTGTTTTGTTTTGTTTTGTTTTTTGAGACAAGGTCTCACTAACACTACCTAATATTAATCAGTCTGTGGGCAAGGACTGTGTCTTATTCAGGTTTATGTCCCCAGACCTAGCACTCCTGGGTTCTGCAGCCCTCGCCCCCAGGACACCACCCGCTCCCTGAGAACTCCTCCCTTGCTCCTAGCCCAGTTCCAAAGGCAGCCATTTTTCACTGCAGAGACCAGCCCTGCCCCTCCCAAATTTAACTAGACGGGAACCCACAGCATGTCATACAGCACAGTGGCCCCAGGATGGCAGTAGATGCCCATGTGTAAGATCTCTGGCCCAGCCTGAGCCTCCTTTAAAGGGTAATTTACTTGCGTGTGTCTCTTCCTCCAGGCCCTTGTCCAGGGGCTTTCCATCCATGAACCAAGCTATTCCCCCACAGTATCCCCATAGGGAGGAATTATTCATCATCGTTTACACACGAAAGATCATGTTCATCCTTTGCCCTTCATGGCTGCCTCCTACTCTTTGGGGAAAAATCAAAAACCTTATCTGCATGGTCTAAACCTATCCAGTAGATGTCCCTGTGAGTCAGGCCGCAAGAGTTCAAATTCCAGCTTCCCCACTTACTATCGGTGTGGCTTTGGTTGGATTTCTTGGCTTCTTTTGGACCTCATTGTGCTCATCCATAAAATGGAGTAATGAAGTAGAACCCACCTCCTTGCAGGAGGAGTGAGGATTGCATGAAATAATACACCCAAAATGTACAATCCAGCAGCAAGTGCTCAGCAAATGTTAGTCACTCTTATTACCATGAGTCTCATTGGCCTCTCCTCCTGGGAGAAAGTCGGGACCTTTAAGAAAGAAGAATGTGGGCCAGGCACGATGGTTCATTCCTGTAATCCCAGCACTTTGGGAGGCCAAGGCAGGCGGATCACCAGAGATCAGGAGTTTGAGACCAGCCTGGCCAATATGGCGAAATCCCGTCTCTACTAAAAATACAAAAATTAGCCAGGCATGGTGGTGGGCACTTGTAGTCCCAGCTACTTGGGAGGCTAAGGCTGGAAAATCACAAACCCAGGAGGCAGAGGTTGCAGTGAGCCGAGATCATGTCATTGCACTTCAGGCTGGGTGATAGCAAGATTCTGCTGAAAGAAAGAAAGAAAGAGAGAAAGAGAGAGAGAAGGAAGGAAGGAAGGAAGGAAGGAAGGAAGGAAGGAAGGAAGGAAGGAAGGAAGGAAGGAAGGAGCAAGCTGAAAAGACATCAAACCAAAGGGCAAATTAAACTTTAAAAAGGGTCAGGCATGGTGGCTCATGCCTGTAATCCCAGCACTTTGGGAGGCCAAGGTGGGTGGATCACGAGGTCAGGAGATGGAGACCATCCTGGCTAACACAGTGAAATCCCGTCTCTACTAAAAATATAAAAAATTAGCTGCGTGTGGTGGCACATGCATGTAGTCTCAGCTACTCAGGAGGCTGAGGCAGGAGAATCGCTTGAACTCAGGAGGTGGAGGTTGCAGTGAGCCAAGATCGCGCCACTGCACTCCAGCCTGGGTGACAGAGTGAGATTCCATCTCAAAAAAAAAAACTTTACAAAGGAAAATGTTCCTCCTAAAGGATATACGAAGATACTTAGCATTTTCAGCAATCAGGCTTTGATTGATTCATTGACTGATCCATTCATTCACTCGCTTACCCACTGAGTCACGAGTCATGCAACAAATGTTTACTGAAGATCTGCCATTGACTGGATCTTACTCTTGGGTGTGGGGCAAAGCAGATATAGTAACAGATATTCATTGTCAATGCATTTTTATTGAGCACCTACTCAGATCAGTGAGCAACACAAAGGTCCCTGACCTGGTAGAGCCCACCTTCTAGCAGGGGCAACAGGATAAATAAGTTAAATGCTGCATTACAAAGTGATACATGGCCAGGTAGAGTGGCTCATGCCTGTAATCTCAGCACTTTGGGAGGCTGAAGCAGGTGGATCGTTTGAGGCCAGGAGCTCCAGACCAGCCTAGGCAACATAGGGGAGACTCTGTCTCTATACAACATTTTTTTAAAAAAACAAAATTAACCAGGCATGGTGGCGCATGCCTGTAGTCCCAGCTACTCAATGGGACTCGCTAATGAGCGAGTATCACTTGAGCCTGGGAGGTCGAGGCTGCAGTGAACCACGAGCACGCCACTGCAATCCAGCCAGGGTGGCAGAAGAAACCCTGTTTCCAAAAATAAAAATAAATTTAAAAAAAAAGAAAACAATATATGCCATCGTAAAATAAATAGAACTAGAGAAGAGGGGTAGATTAGAGTATTAAATTGGGTGGTCAGAATGGGCCTCATTGAGAAAGAAGCATTTAGCAAATCACCTAAGGGAAGTAGGAGAGTTAGCTATATGGACAACAGAGGAATAGTGTTCATGGTAGAGGCAACAGCCAGTGCTCAGGCCTTAGGGTGGAATGTGCCTGGTGTGTTAAAAGAATAGCAAGGAAGTCAGTGGCTGGAGCAGACTAAGCGACGGGCAAAGTAGTAGGTGAGGTAGGGAAGTAAGAAGTCAGGATGGTCACGTAGAACCTTCTCGGCCACAGGAAGAACTTTGGCTCGCCTCTGAGTGAGGTGGGAGCCTTTGCAGAGTTTTAAAGCAGAGGAGTAGCATGATCTGATTCACATTTTTTTAAAGGCAGAGTCTCACTGTGTTGCCCAGGCTGGAGTGTAGTGGTATGATCATAGCTCACTGCAGCCTCAAACACCTGGGTTCAAGGGATCCTCCCACCTCAGCCTCCCAAGACGCTGGGATTACAGGCCATGACTCATATTTTTATTTATTTTGTTTCCTTTTTTTTTGAGCAGGATCTTGCATTGTCATCCAGGCTGGAATGCAGTGGCGCAATCACAGCTCACTGCAGCTTCAACTTCCTGGGCTCAAGTGATCCTCCCACCTCAGCCTTCTGGGTACCTGAGACTACTGGTGTGCACCACTTTGCCTGGCTAATTTTTTGATTATTTGTAGAGATGGAGTGTTGCTGTGTTGCCTAGTCTGGTCTCAAACTCCTGGACTCAAGCCATTGTCCCACCTTGGCCTCCCAAAGTGCTGGGATTACAGGCATGAGCCACCACGCCCAGTTGATTCTTTTTATTTTATCGTTTTTATTATTCTTTTTTCTTTTCTTTTCTTTTTCTTTTGAGATGGAGTTCTGTGCTGTGTCACTCAGGCTGGAGTGCAGTGGCTCCATCTTGGCTCACTGCAACCTTTCTCCTTTCTCCAGGGCTCAGCGCCTGTACCAGCCTCCCAAGCAGATGGGACAGGGAGACACACCATAACTGGCTAATTTTTAGAGCGATGATTTCATTATATTGGCCAGGCTGGTCTCAGGGCTCCTGACCTCAGGTGATCCACCCGCTTCAACCTCCCAAAGTGCTGGGATTATAGGCATGAGCCACCATGCCCAGCTGACTTATTTTTAAAGGAGCACTCTGGTTCAAGGCCACCCCGGGCAGCATAGTGAGACCTCATTCTCTGCAAAAAATACAAAAATTATCCACGTGTGTTGGCATATGCCTGTCTCAAAAAATTTTTTTTAATTATTAAAAGAAAATAAAGGTGCACTCTGGCTTCAGTGCTGATAACTGACTAGAGGGCAGAAGTGGGAGTGGGGAGGCCAGTTGAGACTGCCACTCTTGTTCAGGCAAGGTATGGCGGTGGCTTGGACCTCAGCAGAGACAGTGGGAAAGTGTCAGATTCTGGATATACAGTTGTCCCTCTGCCTCCCTGGGGATTGGTTTCAGGACCCCTCCACAGATGCTTAAGCCCTGATGTAAAATGACACAATATTTGCATATCACTGACACACATCCTCCTGTGTACTTTAAATTATCTCTAGATTACTTATAACACCTAACGCAATGTAAATGCTATATACTTCATGGTTATACTGTGTTATTCAGGGAATAACGATGAGAAAAAAAAGTCTGGGCCAGGCGCACAGTGGCTCACGCCTATAATCCCAGGACTTTGGGATGCTGAGGCAGGTGGAGGTCAGGAGTTCAAGACCAGCCTGGCCAACATGGCGAAATCCCATCTCTACTGAAAATACAAAAATTAGCCAGGTGTGGTGGCAGGTGCTTGTAATCTCAGCTACTTGGGAGGCTGAGGCAGGAGAATCACTTGAACTCGGGAGGCAGAGGTTGCAGTGAGCCAAGATCAGGCCATGGCACTCTGGCCTGGGCGACAGAGCAAGACTCCGTCTCAAAAAAAAAAAAAAAGAAAAGAAAATCATTGGCATTTAGATGCTATGTAAAACCATCACCAAGGTAGTGAGATGTAGAAAAGAAGGCACTTGAGGACAGAGCTCTAAGGTGCAAGAGATCTGGGCATTGAGTGAAGGCAAAAACCACAAGGTCATTGAGTGTGGCCTCAGAAAAGCCTTTACTGGAGAAACGCACAAACATTCGGTGGAAGCCGAATGAGGCATTGAGTTGTTCAACCGCTCATCATCGTTTGGAGAGAGGGGCAGGGAACAAGGGCACAGCGGGAAACACCATGGAGTGTGCTCCAGAAGGGGAACCCCACCTTGCTACTCTACTTTTTGTGTAGGCAAATTTGAGGTTAGTCTTGTAAGTAAAGAAAAACAGGTCCGAACTTAGACGCCGGGGAAATTGCTTGCAGTGCTGAGGACACCTGGAGCCCCTATGGGATGTAGAAGCCAGGTAGAGTCAATTCTGCTTTTGGGAAAGACGCCCTCTCTGGAATCCATCTGCTATCTGTTTACTAGGAGCCTGGAGTGAGCCCCCAGGGGCTTCCAATACAGAGCAACTTGGTTTTCCAAGGTTTATCCCCTTACCTGCAGGCTCATCAAACATAAGCACGCCCAACAGGAGTAGAAATCAACTGGGCTTATAATGGGATTTACAGTGGTTGTTGGCAATGCTGGAGGAGACACTGCAGAAGGAGGGAGACCTGGAGTCATAGTACAAAGCCCACCATGGAGGCCTGAGCCACCTGGACATGGAGACCATGTGAAGTCTGAGGAAAGACCCCAACGCTCAGACAGAGGAGTAGCCTGGAGCTATGAGGCATGTTCCCATGGTAGCTTTGGGCTTCTGGACTTGGCCAAAGGTATTCATCGAGAAACAGCAGAGGATATTGTCCAATGCAGCTGGCTACTCTCCTGGTTGGCCAAAAAGAGTGCAAAGCTGTGTGGTTATCCAGCGTGACCTGAGTTCATGATAACTTCGCCAGTGAGAACCCTGGCTGTCCCTGTGGCAATTCCCTTCAGGATATCTGAGCCCATGTGGATTGTAGATTCTACCTATTATGGGAGGAGAATCTGCATAAAATGGTGAAATCTATGTACTGAATACCCAGGCATGTCTTGTCAAAAGCACCAGAGACTAGGACTGGGAACACTGCTGTGCCCACAGGTCTTGGGTTATCATGAGGGCTCATATGCAGGTGGTATTCTTTCCAAAGAGAAAGCAAGGAAGGACATATATCCAGAGTACAAATCAAGTCCTGGGGGATATATAGGACTGCTCAGTATTCTGCCAGTTCACCTCCACACCTTCCACGCAGGGGATGGAATATGGTTGTGCCATTTACAGCTGTGGCCTGATTTCTCCCAACTGAATTCCCCCTGTGAACCAAAAATATCTGAGACAAGTCTCAATCAATTTAGAAAGTTTATTTTTCCAAGGTTAAGGATGCACCCATGACACAGCCTCAGGAGGTCCTGAAAACATGTGCCCAAGGTGGTCGGGGCACAGCTTGGTTTTATACATTTTAGGGAGACATGAGATTTTAATCGATTATGTAAGATGTACGTTGGTTCAGTCCAGAAAAACAGGACAACTCGAAGCAGGGAGGGGGCTTCTAGGTCATAGGTAGATAAGAGACAAACAATTGCATTCTTTTGAGTTTCTGATTAGACTTTCACTGAATATACAATTTACTCTGAGAGGAGCATAGAGATACAGTCACTTATGCATTAATCTGGCTTAGTTAAACAATAAGGCAAAGGAAGCAATCAGATATGCATTTGTCTAATGTGAGCAGAGGGATGACTTTGAGTTCTCTCTGTACTTTATTCACAAGGAATTTCCTTGGGGGCAAATTGTGAAGGAGGTATGCAGTTTTCTTTTTTTGCTGTTTGTTTGTTTGTTTTTTGAGACGGAGTCTCCCTCTGTTGCCCAGGCTGGAGTGCACTGGCATGACCTTGACTCACTGCAACCTTCACATACCAGGTTCAAGCAATTCTCCCTGCCTCAGCCTCCCAAGTAGCTGGGATTACAGGTGCCCACCACCACGTCCAGCTAATTTTTGTATTTTTAATAGAGATGGGGTTTCACCATGTTGGCCAGGCTGATCGCTCACTCCTGACCTCAGGTGATCTGCCTGCCTCAGCCTCCCAAAGTGCTGGGATTACAGGTGTGGGCTACCGTGCCTGGCCATATGTAGCTTTTTAATCTTTGTAGGAATAGAATGGGAGGTGGGTTTGCCTAACAGTTCCCAGCTTGACTTTTTCCTTTGGCTTGGTGGTTTTGGGATCCCAAGATTTATTTTCCTTTCACACTCTAAAGCACAGCAGTTTGTGGCAATGGCCAGCTAGGAGCAATTCCCCTGCCATGGTCAGAGAGTGAGACCAACAAGGTCTCCCATAGCTGGGTATGGATGACAGGGGTAGTGGTGGTGATATATTCAGTACTGTAGGTTTGTGGAATGGAGCCTGGCCTAGGCAGCTGCTACAGGCTGTTGAAGCTTTTCCTGTCCGAACCTGAAAGAGCAGGTGAGAGGTTATTTACTCTTCAACACTGATCTGTTTCCTGATATTGCTTGCGTATGTTCTTGCTCCATCAGCTGAGGATGTCCCCAGAATCAGCCAAATGATCTGCACTTTTTCTTAGAGCACTGACCTCACGGAAATCCAGCAGTCACTATTCTGCTCTCAAAGGCAATCCCTTGGGACTGAGGATGGTGGTTGCAGAGCAGAAGGAACCTGTTGCACAGGCATAGTGACCACAGCAATCTTCTCCATTTGCAGAGGAGATGGATGGTAGAAACACTGCCCTCCTCTAGGTAAAGACAGTGTCAGAGTTGCCTGCCCGCTGTGTATGTCTATCAAGTGCCCTTCAAAAAAGGAAAAAAAAAAAAAAAAGACCCAAAGTCACGTCCACCAAGTTAGCCTCAGCTAGAGCAATGCGAACTTACCAACCAATGGTCAAAGTTAATGCTCAAAAAAGAAGGGGCAATTAGGGACAGAGGTTCTGGGGTCCTAGCACACTGAGTAGACTCTTCCCCCTCCCATGTGCCTGCAAAGAATGATGAAGCAGTGGCTGATATAGCTGCTCCCTTAACCAGCCATACTAAAGTTTGATTTTACCCGCCACCTGCAAGTGGAAAGGAGAATTCCATGTTGAAATGTACTTCAGGGCCCGCAGCTGTAAACAGCATTCTATTGTCAGATTGTGTCATACCAGGAAACTCTAACACATGACAAAGATAATCATCACAGTCTTAAGTTTGGATGCTATCGGCCGGGTGTGGTGGCTCACGCCTGTAATCCCAGCACTTTGGGAGGCCGAGGCGGCTGGATCACAGGGTCAGGAGTTCGAGACCAGCCTGGCCAACATGGTGAAATCTCGTCTCCACTAAAAATACAAAAATTAGCTGGGTGTGGTGGCGCATGCCTGTAATCCCAGCTACTCAGGAGGCTGAGGCAGGAGAATCGCTTGAAACCGGAAGGCGGAGGTTGCAGCGAGCCAAGATTGCACCACTGCACTCCAGCCTGGGTGTAAGAGTGAAACTCTGTCTCAAAAAAAAAAAAGAGTTTGGATGCTATCTGCTTGTTGGAAAAGAACAGCCACCTATATATCTACAGCGACCCCATGGTAATCAGAAGCCGTTGTAACCAACTATCAATTGAGAATTGGTCAGACAACAAGTTATTATGCCTAGTTCACTTTGAGCCACAGGCCAATGTTGCTGGCAAGTAATGCATTCTCCATGAGCACCAGCATCTTCTTTGTAGGTCAAATGAACCCTCATTGGGCCACCTCAGACCTCCATGGGGGTTTGGCTATTACAGCAGATCCAAACATGGATCTAGTGCACCAAAGGGGATGTGGCGCCCCATCATCTTAATCAGCTTTGTCATTACAGATGCTGTCTTCGAGATGCAGTGCCTTATTGTGGCTTGTGTGTATGTCACCTGCAGATTGAGTTTGTGACTGAATTGCTGTATTTGTTTCCATGGCAGGGATTACCATATAAATAACTGGGGTCTGTCATGTCCCCAGGGATCAGTCAATGATCTGTAAAGGAAACCTGAAAGAAGACGGTCATGTAGAGGGAGGCTCCCTGGGACCCAGCCAGCCCAAAACTTGCCTAAAGTGAACCCATAGGAGGAAGCTGGGGGAGTAACCACTTCAACCTCCTCCGTCCCTCCAATCTTTTTCTAGAGATCCCCTGTTGGCCAGACCCAACTGGAAGCCACAGTGCAAGGGAGCACAATGATGTAATTCATACAGATTGGCCCACTGGCAGGAGAAGCAGGGGAGGGATGGAGAGTGGACCTGGAACAGGAAGAAGAAAAAAGACACACGAGAGACGGGTGTGACTCAAAATAGGAAGGTGAAGGGAGTCCTCGCTAAGAAGAAGTTATTCGAGCAAAGATCTGAAGGAGTGCAATAACCCGTCTGCTATGGCCTGAATGTGTCACCCAAAATTAGTGTGTTGGAAACTTAATCCTCAGTGCAATAGTTATCCAACACAGAAATACATAGCCTTCTGGGAGGTGGTTAGGTCATGAGGGCTCTGCCCTCAAGAATGGATTAATACCATCATGAAAGGGCTTGACAGAGGGAGTTTGTTCCCTTTTGCCCTTCCACCTTCTGCAATGTGAAGACACAGCATTCCTTCCTTCCAGAGGACACAGAGTTCAAGGTGCCATCTTGAAAGCAGACACTGGACCCTCACTAGACATTGAATCTGTGGTGCCTTGTTCTTAGACTTCCCAGCCTTCAGAACTGTGAGATATACATTTCTGTTCTTATAAATTACCCAGTCTGTCAAGGATTGCTTAAGTCCAGGAGTTTGAGGCCAGCCTGGGCAACATAGCAAGACCCCATCTCAAGAAAAAATATTACCCAATCTGTGGTATTTTGCTATAGCAGCATAAAATGGACTATGTCAGAAACTGGTAGCAGAGGAGTGCAGTGTTGCTATAATAAATACTTTAAAATATAGAAGTGGCTTTGGAACTGGGTCATGGGTAGAGGCTGAAACAGTTTTTTTGTTGCTGGTTTTTTTGTTTTTGTTTTTGTTTTTTTTTTGAGATGGAGTCTCACTTTGTCACCCAGACTGGAGTGCAATGGCACAATCTCGGTTCACTGCAACCTCAGCCTCCCAGGTTCAAGGGATTCTCTCACCTCAGCCTCCCAAGTAGCTGGGATTACAGGCACCCACTACTACTCCTGGCTAATTTTTGTATTTTTGGTAGAGACGGAGTTTCGCCACGTTGGCCAGGCTGATCTCAAACTCCTGACCTCACGTGATCCTCCCGCTGGCCTCCCAAAGTGCTGGGATTACAGGCATGAGCCACCGCACCCGGCCTGAAACAGTTTTGAAGTGAATGCTGGGAAAAGCTGTATTGCCATGGATGAAATATTGAGGGGATTCTGATGAGGAATCAGAAGAGTAGAGCCCCAGGGAAAGCCCCAGTCTTCTTAGAGATTGCCTAACTGGTACTGATCAGAATGCTGGTATACAGATGGACAGCAAAGGCCATTCTGATAAGATACCAGATGAAAATGAGGAGCAAGGTATTTGAAACAGAAGGAAAGTCCATCCTTGTTATAAAGTGACCAGGAGCGTGGCTGAATTGTATTAATGTCCTAGAACTTTATGGAAGGCAGAAGTTAAGAGTGTGAAAGGAAAATAAGTCTCAGAACTCCAAAATCACTAAGCCAAAGGGAAAAGTCAAGCTGGAAACTGCGATGACAAACCTGCCTCCCATTCTATTCCTAAATAAGATAGCTACAAAGATTAAAAAGCTGCATACCTCCCTCACAATTTGCCCACAAGGAAATTCCTTGTGAGTGAAGGACAGACAGAACTCAAAGTCATCCCTCTGCTCACGTGAGACAGATGCATATCTGATAGCTTCCTTTGCCCTATTGTTTCATTAAGCCAGACTAAGGCATAAGTGACTATTCCTTTACCCTGCTCTCACAAGTAAATTGCAGAAACTCAAAACAATACAATCATTTGTCTCTGATCTACCTATAACCTAGAAGCCCCCTACCCACTTTGAGTTGTCCTGCCTTTCCAGACTGAACACATGTTACCTATATTGATTGATGTCTCATGTCTCCCTAAACTGTATAAACCCAAGCTGTGCCCTGACCACGTTGGGCACATGTCATCAGGACCTCCTGAGGCTGTGTTACAGGTGAGTCCTTAACCTTGGCAAGATAAACTTTCTACATTGATTGAGACTTGTCTCAGATACTTTTTGGTTTACAAATTGGCAATCACGAAGGTATTCTGAATGGAGGTGGCCCTGACTTTTGACAAATCTCCTATGGGTGCTTCGTACCAGCTTAAGCTATCTTTATGGCTCAACCCAACAGGACAATTTGCTGAGGCCTGGGAGCTCCCCTCCTTCCAGGAAATTCCTGATCTCCCAAAATTTGGTTGAGATCTAAAGTTTATTTTGCTGTACAGCTCCTTTTCTGAAGTTTTACTTGCTTGCAACGAGGAAGGCAAGTTTTCTTGCTTCCATGACAATAGAAGGCAGGTAACTCTGGAGGTTAAGCTCGCTTCTAATAGGGAAGCTGAGTTTGAGTTTCTTCCTGCTTCTAGGATGGTAGAGAGCAGTCTTCAGCCTGAGACTCATTTCTAGGAGACTAGCTGAATTGGGTTTTTGTTTTTTGTGGGTTTTTTTCTTTTTTTTTCTTTTGGCTTGGAAATTCCCCTTAATGACTAAAGGTTAAAATTGACAGCTAGGTATGGTGGCTCACGTCTGCAATGCCAGCACTGTGGGAGGCCAAGGCAGATAGCTCGAGCCTAGGAGTTCAAGACCAGCCTGGTTAACATGGCAAAACCCTGCCTCTACAAAAAAAAAAAAAAAAATACAAAAAATTAGCCAGGCATGGTGGCACACACCTATAGTTCCAGCTACTTGGGAGGCTGAGATGGGAGGATTACCTGAACCTGAGAAGTCAAGGCTGCAATGGGTCATGATCACACCATTGTACTCCAGCCTGGGTGATGGGAGTGAGACCCTGTCTCAAAAAGAAATAAAATTAAATTGACAATGGCTGGTCTTAATTTTTCCTTACCATTAGAATACTCAGTGATCATATTATTGGGTTTTTTTGTTGTTGTTCCAATCTTTGTCCCATCAGATTTTACCAATTCTCCTTAACTTGGCCAAATCCAAATAAGAATTCCAAATTATTGGGAACAAGGCCTCTGAGTTGGCTAAAATTTCCTCACAGCCACAGAAAGAAAAAAACACCATATGTTTGGTTTCTATGTTTGCTTTTTGTCTTACTTTTCTTCCACTCTATTCCCTCTTTCCCTTCACCATCGTTGGTACCAAGAAAAAATCTAGAGAGGGCTTCTAAAGACTTGAACTCCTCAAAGAACTCAAAACAAAAGCACCACTAATCCCTTTTTGGAGTGTTCTGTTTTCTTTGTGGAGTTTCAAGAGTCAAGGGGAGATTCTTCTTAGGTCTAAAGCTCTGCTTTCCTGCATTGCATTACCTGACCTCTTTGGCTTTGGGGGGAGTACCAGAGATTACCTTGCACTGTGAGAGGATTTGATCTTGGCGTGTGTAATGGTGGACCAGAGCTACCAAGTTAGGGGCGACTGAGGACAATTTACAGGAAGTGGTCTTAGCTGTTTTTTTCCCCCCTCACTCCTAGGAAGTTGTTGTTTAGGATTCTAATTCTAGTTCAGAGGTGCATTCTAAAGAGTCTTCTCCATTGTCTTTCCTCTGGAAATTACTCTCAATTGGCTCGTGTGAGCATTTGCATGAAGAACTGAACTGTGGTGTTTATAAAAAAATGAGAGACTGAGTTTCTTCAGCTCCAAAGAGAAAGGACATTTTGCTCTTCCCAGCCAAAATGCACCCCTGGGTCACTGGGGGCTGAGTGGGAGTGTCTGGGAGATTGACTCCCATCAATGTGCCATGGCCCTACAGGAAACTCCTATCAAAATTAGTTTTAAAAGGTTAATCCAGGCTGGTCTCAGTGGCTCATGCCTGTAATCCCAGCACTTTGGAAGGCCGAGGCAGGCAGAACACTTGAGGTCAGGAGTTCGAGACCAGCATGGCCAATATGCTGAAGCCCCATCTCTACTAAAAATACAAAAATTAGCTGGACATGGTGGCACATGCCTGTAGTCCCAGGTACTTGGGAGGCTGAGGCAAGAGAATCGTTTGAACCCGGGAGGTGGAGGTTGCAGTGAGCCAAGATCACGCCACTGTACTACAGCCTGGGTGACAGAGCAAGACTCCATCTCAAAAAACAGAAAAACAAACAAAAAGGTTCATCCAGGAAGTAATGAGGAGCTGGTCACTCCACGCTTTAAGCCCTCCTGGAGGTGCTAGACCTCTGGACAGAGAAACAGACACATAAAAGGGCAGAAACGTCTCAGTGGTGACACACTGTGGAATCCCGCCCACAACCAGCACACTTTGACCCACTCCACTAAACCCTAGGCCACAGTTCAGTTCCTCCTTTTAAGAAAAAGATATGCAGCCAGGCACAGTGGCTCATGCCTGTAATCCCAGCACTTTGGAAGGCCGAGGCGGGCAGATTACCTGAGCTCAGGAGTTTGAGACCAGCCTGGGCAACATGGTGAAACCCTGTCTCTAATAAAATACAAAAAATTAGCCAGGTGTAGTGGCATGCGCCTGTAGTCCCAGCTACTCAGGAGGCTGAGGCAGGAGAATAGCTTGAACCCGGGAGGTGGAGGTTGCAGTGAGCCAAGATTGCATCACTGCACTCCAGCCTGGTCGACACAGTGAGACTCCGCCTAAAAAAAAAAAGATAAAGAAGAAAAAGAAAGAAAGAAAAAAAAGAAAGGAAAGGAAATAATGTGGGAGACAAATCATTTAGGAATGAGGATAGACAAGGACAGGCACTCCATTTGGTTTTATGATGCCTCTACTTGCAAGTGGTTGTGTAAATGGAAGGGCATGCCCCGTTTTCTCATACTCCAGCTGGTTACACATTAGGTCTGTTCCCATGCACATTTTAAACTGAGAGGCAAATCACATCAAGGAAATTTGGAGCCCGAGGGTCAGCCTGCAACTATAAAGTTCCCAAGTTCGCTATCTCTCTTCTTTCTTTTCTGCTTGCCTTAAGTCTGCTGTAACTTTTCTACTGAGATAAAATCCACTGTTTGCATCCAACCAATTCTTTTTGTTATTGTTTGCAAACTGGTGAGTTTGTATTAATATTTCACGGCTAGACCTCTGAAGTAAAAGCTATAGGATCTTTGTATGAGTGTGTATGTGTGTGTTTACATATATGTACCCATATTTTCTTATGCGGTTTTGGCCACAAGGTACCAAACTGCCTTAAAGTTAAAGGGTACTCAAGTTCAAGTCATATGAACTTGAAGAGCATTTGGGCTTACTATTTACTTATTTTACTTAAGTCTTGTGACTTAAGTAAAATCTTTAATAAGCTAGCTTTAAAATTATTGATAAAGCAGGCTGCATATGGTGGCTCATGCCTGTAATCCCAGCACTTTGGGAAGCCAACTCTGGCAGATCATTTGAGGTCAGGAGTTCAAGACCAGCCTGGCCAACATGGTGAAACCCCGTCTCTACTAAAAATACAAAAATTAGTCAGGCGTGGTGGTGCGCGCCTGTAATCCCAGCTACTTGGGAGGCTGAGGCAGGAGAATAGCTTGAACTCGGGAAGCAGAGCTGGCAGTGAGCTGAGATCATGCCACTGCACTCCAGCCTGGGTGACAGAGCAAGACTCCATCTTAAAACAAAATAAAATAAAATAAAATAAAATAAAATATTGCTGGTAAAGCAATATTAGAAATGCCTTAAGAATATCAGCATACATTTTTGTTTTCATTAACTGATGAAGAGATTTCATATTTATTCCTGTCAATTACTTTATGGTGTCAAAATTTGGCCTAAAGGTTATTAAACTATAAACCCAGCCCAAAACAGAATGATCATTGCTTGAGTAATTTTTGATAAATAAGCCATTAATACTGATTTAGTGAAATCAGCTAAAACTTGAATTGTTTAGTGAAATGACCATATATTTAATTTTATGGTTCTTACTTAGATAAACACTTGAAATTCACAAGATATAAAATGGTTGACAGGGAAATAACTTTAAATGATGACCATCGCAGTTTTCATAAATAATCTAGGTAAACTATTAAAATAAAATATTTAGTAAGGCTGAGCACATTGGCTCATACCTGTAATCCCAGCACTTTGGAAGCCTGAGGTGGGTAGATCACCTGAAGTCAGGAGTTCAAGACCAGCCTGGCCAACATAGTGAAACTCCATCTCTTCTAAAAATACAAAAATTAGCCAGACATGGTGGTGGGCACCTGTAATCCCAGTTCCTCAGGAAGCTGAGGCAGGAGAATCACTTGAACCTGGGAGGCGGAGGTTGCAGTGAGTTGAGACTGCACCATTGCATTCTAGGTTGGATGACAAGAGCAAAACTCTGTCTCAAAATATAAAATAAAATAAAATAAAATAATTTGGTAAGTGTAATGGGATAAATACTTCTAGACAAACATAATTTACAATCTAAAGTTATATTAAATTAAATCATAGATATTTCATTAAATGGGTATTTTCCAATTAAAAAATATATGTAGTAGGATAACATTCTTTCTAAAAAATGTGTGTACTTGTTAAAAGATGAATACTCTTTGTCTAATTTGAAGCTTATTTAAAGATTATGCATAAAACAAGGTAAAAGGAACTAGAAAATAAGAGAGATGTAAAGAAAGTTATAGAAATAAAGAGGTATTTTTTGGTAAGAAAGCTTAAAGAAAAATAATTTTATATGAGAAAAAATTCTTGTATGGTAAATTTCTGTCCTAGAATAAAATGACTGGTTGTTTAAGAAAGAGGGATGTTCAGGTCAAACCAGAAAGTCTAAGCATGTCATGAATGGTCTGGGTAAGTCATAATAAGATTTATGGAAAAAACTTTTATATGATCAAATTGTCTATAATTGAAGGGAAATTATTTATAATAGTCTTTCTAGAGATTGGGTTTTGATTTTTTTTTTTTGAGATTGTGTCTCACTCTGTCACCTAGGCTGGGGTGCAGTGGTGCAGTCTTGGCTCACTGCAACCTCCGCATCCTGGGTTCAAGTGACTCTCCTACCTCAGTCTCCCGAGTAGCTGGGATTACAGGCACCCACCATCATGTCCGGCTAATTTTTGTATGTTCAGTAGAGACGAGGTTTCGCCATGTTGGCCAGGCTGGTCTCAAACTCCTGACCTCAAGTGATCTGCCCACCTCAGCCTTCCAAAGTGCAGATTTTAATATTTTTTAAAAACCACTGATACAGTAAAGAATTATTTAGAACAATGAAATTTTCTTAAGGTATTGCTTTACTATTAATAAAATTACAAGACATTATAATTTTATTATGCAAAGTTCAACTTTTATTTCTGTTTTCAGCTTTCTCCTCCTCTTTTAAAAGGCCTAAAATAATAGCTCTATCCTTCAACTCATTTTCAGCTCCTGTAAGTTTTTTTTCCTTGGGTTCTAATGATTGTGGCCTGATGCTAAAAATGTTTTATCTTAAAGGTCTAAAGGAAATGTTTCCTTCCAATGTAATATTCTGTGCTCTCAGCTTTAAATTGTTCTATGGATCCAAAAATTTTCACTTATGATGCAGGAAACACTCTTCCTATGTCTAACTAATTCAAGTACCCTTTACATAAGTTTTGACTTGCAGTTACCTAAATGGACTCTTCATCGGGAACAGCACTCACACCACAGAAGGTCTGTTCCCTATGGGGAGTCCATTTAGATAACTACAAGTTTTGACTCCTTAATGGTGCTTACAAAAACTTGCAGTTATCTAAATGGACTCCCCAAAGGGAACAGCAGTCACACTGCAGTTGCCTTTGTGTAACTGGCCTAACAAACAGATTTTACACTTCATTGAAATAATTCCTGTGTAATTATTATGAAGTTTTTGTTTCCTTAGAATACATGGAGATTTTTAAAAATTAATTAAGGTTATTTTATCCATGTAACTTTCTGTATGTACTTTTTTTTTTTTTTGAGACGGAGTCTCCTTTTGTCACCAGACTGGAGTGCAGTGGTGTGATCTTGGCTCACTGCAACCTATGCCTCCCAGGTTCAAGCGATTCCCGTGCCTCAGCCTCCAAGTAGCTGGGACTACAGGCAGGCGCCATCACACCCAGTTAATTTTTTGGATTTTAGTAGGGACGGAGTTTCACCGTGTTGGTCAGGATGGTCTCAAACTGCTGACCTCGTGATCTGCCTGCCTCAGCCTCCCAAAGTTCTGGGATTACAGGTGTAAGCCACCACTCCCAGCCTGTACTTTCAAAGTCCCTGTGTCATTAAGTTGCAGGGTTTTGACTCCTGCATCTAAAAAGGACACCAAGTCCTGCTAAATCTTAACTACTGGTAGCAATTAAAGCCTCATCTTCAGACCCTGTAGAAGATGCCAGTTAAAATAAACTGCATTCATGAGACACAGGGCCAGCAATTAAAACTATTCAACCCCTCAAGGCCCAGGGACTATTGTGGAAGAGGTGGGCATGTGAGATTGTAAGGGTCGATTTTGAGAGATAAAATAAGTTCAGTTTCTCTATAAATTAACCATCAATATCAAAGACACACTGATGCAAGATGAGCATATGGACCCCTGTGTCAAATTAACAAGGTTTTCTTGGAGCATTAACTTACTCCTTAATAAAAGATTGTAAACATTATAAAAAGGCTAATGGAAATTATATCTTATGGTCAAGATGATTAAAATTGTATAGATTGTTTATAAAATTTTGAGAAACAAATTTAATTGGCCTCATTCTGTCATTATTAGGGTTTATTGTTTGGGAAATTAAGTCTCCCTCAAAGAATGAAGGTTTTTGCCTTTTTTTGAAATATTTATTACTTTCTCAAAATGAATGACTTATTTTACAATGACTTGCGATCCTATTTTGTGATATGAAGTGTTTTAATCTTTTTTATATTTGACAAACTTTCCAAAATCAAATTCTAACTATGGTCCTCATTAATTTTTTTATATTAGTGCCCTGAAGTCCAAAGAGACATATTCAGCTTATTCAACATAATAATATTATACAGGAAGTATTATCAAATATGAAACAGTGTTTAACTTTCTTTGGATTATATTTATATAAATGTGTTGTTAGTATGTGTTCTAGAATTGTCTGAAATTCTTGTGATTCTGTTATGTCTTGGCATACCTTACCAGTAATAATTAAGATTATTGTGTAAAATTGTTGTATTCCTCAGAAATAGCCAAATTTCCTTGTCAATTGTGTCTTTAACTATGACTGTTCTAAGACTTGTGTTTTACTTTTATCCTTTTCAAAAGGTGGTTTTATAATCAGCAGAGGACTCTGACAGGTGCTTCTGAATGCAGGTTTCTGATAACTTTGGAGACTGTGACTCTAGAATAGAGGAAACACTTCCAAGACTTCCATGGAGAGCTAAGTTATTCATGAATATCAAGCAGAACAGGAGTTAATTGCATAGACTGAACTAATAGGAGACTGTAATAACCCTTTTATGACTTATTGCTTAAAACATTTGATCCTTTGTTTTTCAGAGCCAAGAAAACTTCTCTTTGGAGCTATTTACAGTTGTGAATAATTCAGTAAAGTATACTTCTATAAACAACATTTGGAGCATATTTCTCTCTACCTGATTTCTCCATAATGTGGAAACTAGTTGTGAGTATTCTTATGACAATATAGTTATTTGCATAAGTGCAATAATAATCTGTTTTCTTTTGTAACAGGATACAATTGGAGACACTGGTTATTGCATCAACATTTTGACTGGAATAGCATGTTTTCAGATATAGGCCGCTTTAAAAAATCAAAGTTGGCTGGGCATGGTGGCTCATGCCTGTAATCCCAATACTTTGGGAGGCTGAGGTGGGCAGATCATGAGGTCAGGAGTTTGAGACCAGCCTGATCAACATGATGAAATCCTGTCTCTACTACAAATACAAAAATTAGCCAGGCGTAGTGGCATGCACCTGTAATCCCAGCTACTCAGGAGGCTGAGGCAGGAGAATTGCTTGAACCCAGGAGGCAGAGGTAGTGGTGAGCCAAGATCACACCACTGAACTCCAGCCTGGGCGACAGAGCGAGACTCCATCTCAAAACAAACAAACAAATCCAAGTTGACTTACAGAGTAAATAAAAGCCCCTTGGGAAAGCTGGCCTCATACCTTGTTTACACAGTCCCTGTACAGGTTCCTGACCTGTGGTAAGTAAAGAATGTCACTTTCTGACATGCCCAGGAGTCCCAAGTTTTCATGGGACCTTGAGGTGAGGAAATCACCCAATTAATACAGGTATTTGCAGGCACAGGCTGAACTTAAGGCATTAAAGTTGAACCTGAGATTCCTAATGGGATAAAGTTCCAGCAAAGCCAATTTAAAAAAGGGGAGAAGCCTATATAGCAAATAATTATTATTGCTGACTTTATGCAAATACTGTGGCCAAATATAACAAGACTAAAACTTATTTAAAAAATGGATTTGTCCTATGAATTGTCTTTAGTGAAAATGGAACTGGAGAGAGAAAAATTATGTTTCAAAATAAACTATAGTACACCTATTGTTAGAGTCTAGTCTTGCCTAATGTTTTTCCATTTTTATTATTTTCTAAAGTTTGGATTGAACTCTAAAATTTTCCAGGCTAAGTCTCCAAAGTAATGTTTTCCTTTTTTTTTTCCTTCTTTACTTTCCTTTTCCCTCCTATTTTTCCTGATTTGAAATCACTAAAACTTAAGCTGTGCTTTCTTAAAGCCCTATAAACTAAAGCCAGACAATTTAAACTTCAGAAGAAAATAACAGCAATCTATTTGCATACATAAACCACTTTTATACCTGCCTACTGATGTATGGACTTAAGAGTTAACACAGCCTATATTGATTTTCCAGAATTGTTCTTTTTTTGTTTGTTTGTTGTTGTTTTTCTCCCTTCTTTCCCCTATTTTCTCTTTATATGATGTGAGACTTCACAATCTGCTAAAAATGAGCTTTCCTAATTGTCACTCATGTCCATGTGAAGAGACCTCCAAACAGGCTTTGTGTGAGCAATAGAGGACTCAGAGCTTGGGGCTGAAACTGAAGGAACAGACAGGAGAGAAAGAAGAAAGATTTGGGATGAGTCACATTGGGAGCAGAGATTAGGGAGGGACTGATGTGTAAAAGAATGCCTGGACATCAGGCACCTCAGACCATTTGCCCATTTTTCTACAAAAATTATCTAGGTCTTGTAGGATGGAGAAACTGAAAGTGCCATTTTCTGGCCATTTAGAGCCATTATCAAGTTTGTATTGGGGCCTAGCAGTATTGCAGAAAAAAATAAGGCATTTAGGTTTTAGGTCAGGTATGAGTCGAAGGGGTGTTAAGTTTTTTAGAACACAGGCTAAGGGAGAAGAAGGAGGAATGGAGATGGAAGGTTGCCCATAGTAAAACAATAAATTTAGAGAAAAGAGAGGGTAGAGAACGGAGAGAGCGGGGTGGTACTTCCCACCCAGGGGAAGTGGTATTTGCCATGCAGGGGAAGTGGTACTTGCCACCAAGGAGAGGTGGTACTTGTCACCAAGGTGAAGGATCAAGGCAGGTGTCCCCACAGTGATCAGACACCTCTGAAAAGTGGGTGAATAATCAGGAAGGCGTCCCCGCAGTGATTAAACACTAAGGGAAGACTGTCTTCCCGAGTCTGTGACCGGCACAGGAGTTTTGGGTCCATGGTTAAAATGTGTCTCTTTTGTCTCTACTAGAGAGGAAAAAGAACTGGAATTGGAAGGACAGGGAGATTGAAGGGTAGTGAGAGAGACTGGAGAAGACAGTGAAAAGACCACTTACCTGATCTGAAATTCATGAGATGCTCCTTGGGCTGGTTGGCCTGAGGACCTGAGGTCATAGGTGGATCTCCTCACAGAGTGAGGGTGAGGACAGGGGACCGGTCTCCCAAACGAGTCCTCCTGTCCTGGGTCTTTGGCACCAAATTTTCATGCACGTCCATGTGAAGAGACCACCAAACAGGCTTTGTGTGACCAATAAACCTGTTTATTTCACCTAGGTGTAGGCGGGCTGAGGCCGAAAAAGGAGTCAGCAAAGGGAGATAGGGATGGGGCATTTTTACAGGATTTGGGTAGGTAGTGGAAAATTACAGTTAAAGGTGGTTATCTCTCACGGGCAGGGGCGGGGGTCACAAGGTGCAGGGTGGGGAGATCATGAGACTCAGGTTTTGAACTCCTGACCTCAAGTGATCTCCCCACCTTGGCCTTTCAAAGCCAATGTACAACTTATACATATTGATTGATGCATCATGTCTTCCTAATATGTATAAAACCAGGCTGTGCCCTGGCCATCTTGGGCATACATGTTGTCAGAACTTCCTGAGGCTGTGTCATGGGCACATTCTTAAACTTGGCAAAATAAGCTTTCTTTTTTTTTTTTTTTTTTTTGAGACAGAGTCTCGCTCTGTTACCCAGGCTGGAGTGCAGTGGCCGGATCTCAGCTCACTGCAAGCTCTGCCTCCCAGGTTTACGCCATTCTCCTGCCTCAGCCTCCCGAGTAGCTGGGACTGCAGGCGCCTGCCACCTCGCCCGGCTAGTTTTTTGTATTTTTTAGTAGAGACGGGGTTTCACGGGGTTAGCCAGGATGGTCTCGATCTCCTGACCTTGTGATCCGCCCGTCTCGGCCTCCCAAAGTGCTGGGATTACAGGCTTGAGCCACCGCGCCCGGCCGAGCTTTCTAAATTGACTGAGACTTGTCTCAGATACTTTTGGGTTTACAAGAGTTGATGAACTAGGATATTTAGCAGAAGAAATCCTTAAGCAGCAAAGTATTCAGGATGCTGCATGGCTTCTATTAACTGCTTTCAGTAAAGCCCAAGAAGAGAGAAATGATTTAAAGGCGGAACTTATAATTAAAAGGGAAGCAGGCCAGGCACCGTGGCTCACATCTGTAATCTCAGCATTTTGGGAGGCCCAGGCAGGCAGCCACCATGAGGCCAGGAGTTCAAGACCAGCCCAGCCAACATGGTGAAACCCCATCTCTACTAAAAATACAAAAATTAGCCAGGCATGGTGGCGGGCACCTGTAGTCCCAGCTACTCAGGAGGCTGAGGCGGGAGAATCGCTTGAAACTGGGAGGCAGAGGTTGCAATGAGCCAAGATTGCACCACTGCACTCCAGCCTGGACAACAAAGCAAGACTCCAACTCTGTTTCAAAAAAAGAGAGGGGGTAGGGGGGGAAGCAGAATATAAATATTTGGAAATTTCTCAGGCCTGGCCATGTAAAGAATTAAAAAGTGTTTTTAGGAGAGAACACTAAACCAAGCAAAGGGCCATTTGATAAGATCAGTATGGATAGAAGGAAGCCAGATGCTATTCATCAAGACAATGGGAGAATGACCCCAAAGGCATCTCAAAGATCTTCAGGCACTGCCAAGCCCATCACAGGCTCAGAGTGCTAGGACTTTGGAGGCAGAATAGTTTTGGAGGAGTTGCCCAGGGGACCCTGTGGGACCTCAGGGCTTGCTGTCCAGGGCCAATTCCCTGTGTTCTGGTGCAGCACTGCTCTGCCTCTGCTGGTGTGGCTAAAGCAAGTCTAGGTGCATCTGGGGCCACTGCTCCAGAGGGCATAATCAGTGAGTCTTGGCAGCATCCATGTGGTGCTGATTCTGCAGGTGTGCAGAGTGCAGGATCTGTGAAGCCATAGCTTCCTCCACCCAGATTTTAACGGATGCCTCAGAGAGCCTGGGGACTTAGGCAGAGACCTAGACCACTGCAGAGAGCCGCCCCCCAAACCCAGAGCAATGCCCAGCAGAACTGTGGGGTTGGGACCTCTGCAGAGAGTCCCAATTAGGGCAGTGCCTAGTGGAGCCATAGGAATGGGAAGACCGCAGAACTGTAGAGCATTAGTGTGCTACTCCAAGCACCCACCTTTAATGTGTGTGACAACTGCAGTTAGCAAAGCCATGGGGGTAGAGTTGCCCAAAGCCTTGGAGGCCCAACCCACATACCAGTGTGTCTGGGAGGCAGAACACACAGTCAAAGATTATGCAAGCCTTAAGATTTAATGTTGTTTGCACAGTTAAGTTTTGTACTTAGAGGCCAGGTATAGAGGCTCACGCCTGTAATCTCAGCACTTCGGGAGGCCAAGGCAGGCGGATTGTGAGCTCACGAGTTTGAGACCACCCTGGGCAACATGGTGAAACTCTGTCTCTATGAAAGATACAAAAAATTAGCCAGATGTGGTGGTACACACCTATAGTCCCAGCTACTTGGGAGGCTAATGTGGGAGGATGACTTGAGCCAAGGAGGACGAGGTTGCAGTGAGCTGAGATCATACCACTGTACTCCAGCCTGGACGATAAAGTCAGATCTTATCTCAAAAAAAAAAAAAAGTTTTGGACTTACTTGGGGCCTGTTACTCCTGTCTTCTTTTCTATTTCTCCCTTATGGAATGGAAATATCTATCCTACGCCTGCTCCACTACTGTATTTTGGAAGCACATAATTTGTTCAATTTCACAGGTTTACAGCTGGAGGGAAATTTGCCTCAGGGTAATTGTACCTTGAGTCTCACCCATATCTGATTTAGATGAGATTCCAGACTTTTGAGTTGATGTTAGAATGACTGAAGACTTTGGGGGCTATCTGGATGGACTAAATATATTTTGCATGTGAGAACATAAATTTGGGGGACCAGGGAAAGAATGTTATGGTCTGAGTGTGTCTCCCAAAACACATGTGTTGAAAAAAATCTCCAATGGAATGGTATTCAGAAGTGTGGCCTTTGGGGAGGTATTTAGGTCATGAGGGCTCCACCCTTATGAATGGGTCAATGCCACTATAAAATGCTTGATAAGGCTGGGCGTGGTGGCTCATGCCTGTAGTCTCAGCACTTTGGGAGGCCAAGGTGGGTGGATCATGAGGTCAGGAGATCAAGACCATCCTGGCTAACACGGTGAAACCCCATCTCTACTAAAAATACAAAAAAAAAAAAAGTTAGCTGGGCATGGTGGCAGGCTCCTGTAGTCCCAGGTACTTGGGAGGCTGAGACAGGAGAATGGCATGAACCCAGGAGGTGGAGCTTGCAGTGAGCCCAGATTGCACCAGTGCACTCCAGCCTGGGCAAAAGAGCGAGACTCTGTCTCAAAAAAAAAAAAAAATGCTTGATAGAAGGAGTTTGTTCCCTTTTGCCCTTCCACTTATGCCTTACGAAGGCACAGCATTCCTCCTCTCCAGAGATCTAGCTTTCATGGTGCCATCTTGGAAGCAGAGAGCCAACCTCACCAGATGCCAGAGCCTTGATCTTAGACCTCCCAGCCTCCAGAACTGTAAGAAATAAATATCTGTGTTTTTTCTTTTTTTTAAATAAATTATCCTGTGTCAGGTATTTGTGTGTATGTGTGGAGACAGGGTGTCACTCTGTCACCTAGGCTGGTGTGCAGTGGTGTGATCTTGGTTCATTGTGAATTCGGCCTCCCAGGCTCAAGTGATCCTTCTACCTCAGCCTCCCAAGTAGCTGGGACTACAGGTGCACACCACCAGTCCCGGTTAATTTTTTTGTTTTTGTTTTTTGAGATGGGATCTCACTCTGTCACCCAGGCTGGAGTGCAGTGGTACGATCATGGCTCATTGCATCCTTGACCTCCCAGGCTCAGGTGATTCTCCCACCTCAGCCTCTCGAGTAGCTGGGACCACAGGCGTGCACCACCATGTCCAGCTAGTTCTTTTGTATTCTTTGTAGAGGCAGGGTTTCACCACATTGTACATGCTGGTCTCAAACTTCTGGGCTCAGGTGATTCTCCTGCCTCTGCCTCCCAAAGTGCTGAGATCATAGGCATGAGCCACCATGCCCAGACAGGAATTTTTTTATAGAAGCACAAACAGACTAAGACACCATCTATAAATTCTATAAGATTCATAGTATTAATCTGCCCATTTGACAGTTAAGGACACTGAGGTACGGAAGAATAAACAATCAAGAGTTGTCCAAGATCACACAACAGAGAGTTGGTGAGTTAGGATTTAAGCCCAGGCAGTTTAGCCTCAGAGATTCTGCTTTCAAAACAAAATAGGATATAGGAGAATCATCATAAAATTAAAGGGCAGAGAAAATGTCTGCACACATAAGACATTGATAAGCAATCATAGTCTTTTTTTTTTTTTTTTTTTTGAGATGAAGTCTCACTCTGTTGCCCAAGCTGGCTGGAATGCAGTGGCACGATCTCAGCTCACTGCAACCTTCATCTCCCAGGTTCAAGCAATTCTCCTGCTTCAGCCTCCTGAGTAGCTGGGATTACAGGCGTGTGCCATCACATCTGGCTAATTTTTATATTTTTAGTAGAGACGGAGTTTCACCATGTTGGCCAGGCTGGTCTCGAACTCCTGACCTCAGGTGATCTGCCCACCCCTGCCTCCTGAAGTGCTAGGATTACAGGCGTGAGCCACCACGCCTGGCCTACGTATTCTTTATTGAGCACTGCTTGTATACCAGCCACTGTGTTAGGTGCTACAGGTGGGGGAGGGATATACAGATGAACAATATTCTGTGCTTGTCTTCAAAGAGCTTATAATCTAGTTGAAGCATGGGGAGGGACTGTAGTAATGTGTACAAATCAAATCCCAGCAGATTGTGAAACATTCTATTGGAGAACTACAGATAAAATGTGGAAAGAATGCTAAGGAAAAGATTCATTATAGCTGGGTTGAGGGGAGCTTCCTAGAGTTGATGGCTTTGGAAGAAGTGAAGAATTGTAAGAGCAGATAGGAGAAAATTAGGGATCACAGGGGAAGAAACAATGTAACCAAAGATATGGATGCATTTGGGGGATGGCAAGTCCTCTGGTTTGGTTAGAATGCATGTGACTTGTGTGAGAGAGACGATTTTAGGTAGAACACCAACCTAACACTAAGTCACACTGAATCAAACAGTGAGATAATGATTTCCTTTCCAGTTTTCATTATGAAGAAAAGCCTTGGCTAGGTGCTGGCTTGTCTTTCAAACGCTAACACTTGCTGATCTCACTTTTTAAAACAAAACCCACTGGCTCAGATCTGTCAGTGGGCAACCGAGCTCTGGTTGAAATGTAGTAACATGAGCTGGTCATGGTGGCTCACACCTGTAATCCCAGCACTTTGGGAGGCCGAGGTGGGCAGATCACCTGAGGTCAGGAGTTTGAGTCCAGCCTGACCAACATGGTGAAACCCTGTCTCTACTAAAAATACAAAAATAAGCTGGACGTGGTGGTGGGTGCCAGAAATCCCAGCTATTTCAGAGGCTGAGGTGTGAGAGTCGCTTGAACCTGGAGGTGGAGGTTGCAGTGAGCTGAGATTGCACCATTACACTGTAGCTTGGATGACAAGAGCTCAACTCTGTCTCAAAAAAAAAAAAAAAAAGAAACTCAGTAACATAGTTTTTGTCTTCATGTCTTTAATTTTACAGTTGTGTTCTACTTAAACCAAGAATTTTTTTAATGTATGCAGAAATTCTTTTATTTACTTATTTTCCTTTACAGATAAATTTAAGAAAAAATAGTCAACTTAAAGGGATAACATTGAGTTAACGTTCAGGTGGTTCCTGGTTATGGCAAATATCACAAAGGTAGCATACAAATATCTGATGTTTCTGATATTCTGATGCAGAGTTTAAGGCATATGAAGAGGAGTAATGGATGGGGAAAAGGCTGAGAAGGGGTCAGGTCATGGAGAGCCTGAACTCCACGGGAAGGAAGGTGGGCTTTAATCTGTCAACATCAAGGCAAGACATTGGCTCAAGAATGGGCAATGAAGCCGGGCAAGGTGGCTCACGCCTGTAATCTCAGCACTTTGGGAGGCCAAAGCAGGTGGATCACCTGAGGTCAGGAGTTCGAGACCAGCCTGGCCAACATGGTAAAACCCTGTCTCTACTAAAAATACAAAAATTAGCCAGGCATGGTGGCGGGCGCCTGTAATTCCAGCTACCTGGAAGGATGAGGCTGGAGAATCACTTGAACCCAGGAGGTGGAGGTTGCAGTGACCCGAGATCATGCCACTGCACTCCAGCCTGGGTGACAAGAGCGAAACTCTGTCTCAAAAAAAAAAAAAGGAAAAAAAGAGCCAGGCTTGGCAGGACTGGCTCTGGCCTCTGGGTTCAGGATGAGAGGGGAGACTAGGGGCTGGGGCAGGAGTGGGGAGACTCAGAGTGAACAAGCACAGGGCCAGGGAGGAACCAGGATAGACCCAACTGAAATAGAAGGCTCTAGAAAGGGACATTTGTAGAGCCCTGTCAGGTCATGTCACTACATGCTACATGGTGGACCTGGTGTGTACAGATTTCTTTTCCAAAGGCGATCTTTCAGCCTCTGATCCTCTTCCTGGCTCATAGGCACCTTTCCATTATGACTTACTACGAACATTCAATGGCTTTGACTGGGTTTTACTGAGGTAAAAGGTAACATCAGCAGAGGCCAGCCCGCCTCGGCCTCATTAGCTGGGGGAGCTGGAAGTACAGTCAGACAGGGTGGGGCAAATGGACTCATGCCTCCTCATTCTGTGTTTCTTCATGGGAAAATTCCCATGTCTGCTTGACCGCCTGTGGTGATTCATTTTATTCCATATGATGAACATCTGATTTTCTAGGACCTTCAGCTTCATTTCACTGAACAAAAGCCGTTGGAAGATCTTGTCCTGGAGGGCAAAGCAGGAATGCATTCTATTGACTTCTTTTGTGTTCGTGGCCTTGTCGCTCTTGGAGTCGTTTTCGTTTTCGGAAGCCTTTGGTTTCTCTTCCTCCTTCTAAGCTCCCCACCACCACGAAAAGGGGAAAATTGGTTAAAAATGATAACCCTTCCTTGCTTGAACACCTGCTCTGTGCCAGGTGGTTTACAAACATTATATTAATAGATTCTCACAACTGCCTGCAAGGGGAGCATCATTGCCTCATTTTGTGGAGACTTGGGACCCAGTAACAGGAAGTCACTTTCTTTTTTTCTTTTTTTTGAGACAGAATTTCACTCTTGTTGCCCAGGCTGGAGTGCACTGGTGTGATCTCAGCTCACTGCAACCTCCACCTCCCAGGTTCAAACGATTCTCCTGCCTCAGTCTCCGGAGTAACTGGGATTACAGGCACGTGCCACCACACCCAGCTAACTTTTTGTATTAGTATAAATTTTTGGTATTTGTGTTTGTAATTATTAGTAGAGACAGGGTTTCACCCTGTTGACCAGGCTGGTCTCGAACTCCCGACCTCAGGTGATCTGCCTGCCTCGGACTCCCAAAGTGCTGGGATTACAGGTGTGAGCCACCAGGCCTGGCTGGGAGGTCACTTTCTCAGCATCGTACAGCCTCAAATTCCTGAGTCCTCCACTTGCGTTTGGTTCATAGGAATGCATGAGATGGCTCGCTAATCTGCCAGTTGCAGTGGACATAAAGCCCTTAGCCTAAATATATCTATCTCCAAAGCCTTTGTTTTTCCAGCATTTTGTCAGGCTCAGTACGATTTCAAACTGCAAAGTCTCAGTGGTCTCATGAAATGCTTTTATCTCCATGATCCTCATCTCTCCCTCCCCTGGTTAATAACACTTTTTTTTTTTTTTCTTTTTCGATTTAGTTACAAACTAATGGTCTTAAAAAATATTTAAAAATTAAGCCAGGTGTGGTGGCTCATGGCTGTAATCCCAGCACCTTCGAAGGCCAAAGCAGGATGATTGCTTAAGCCCAGGAGTTTGAAACCAGCCTGGGAAACATGGTAAAATCCCATCTCCACAAAAACTAGAAAAAATTAGCCCTGTGCACACATGTAGTCCCAGCTACTTGGGAGGCTGAGGTGGAAGGATCACCTGAGCCCAGGGAGGTCAAGGCTGCAGTGAGCCATGGTTGCGCCACTGCATCCAGCCTGGGCCACAGAGCGAGACCCTGTCCCAAAAAACTAAATACATAAATAAAATAAAATGGTTAACTGAAAAAAATTCAACATATCAGACATGCAAAAAAGGTAAATAATACAAAAAATACTCATATTCCCATATCAACTTAAGAAATAAAATATCATAAATATAACTAAAGTTCCCTGTGGACTCTCCCACTCACAGCGTCCTCCTCCCTCCCTGAATAGCATCACCTTAACCATAATCCTGCATTTAAAATTTATTTTTCCATGCATTTCTTTATAAAGTAGTTCTCAATGGGAGGCATTCTGCCCTCCCCAGGGGACATTTGGCAATATCTGGAAATACTTTTGATTGTTATGAAATGGTGGGTGTGCTACTTGGCATCTCTTGGGTAGGGGCCAGGGTTGCTGCTAAGCTAACAATGCACAGGTGACAGATGAGCCTCCCATAATGGAGAATTATCTGACCCAAAATGTCAATAGTGCCAAGGTTGAGGCAGCCTGCCTTAAAATATTTTCACTGCACATATGCCTCTATAAATAAGACAGGCTATTGTTTTGTTTTGTTTTGTTTTGTTTTTTTGAGACAGAGTCTCACTACTCTGTCACCCAGGCTGTATGTAGTACAGTGGCGTGCTCACTGCAGCCTCAACTTCTCAGCCTTGGGTGATTCTTCCACCTCAGTCTCCTGAGTAGCTGAGACTACAGGCACGCACCACCATGCCTGGTTCATTTTTGTATTTTTTGTAGAGATGGGGTTTCTTCACGTTGCCCAGGCTATTCTCGAACTCCTGGCCTCAAGTGGTTGTTGACCTGCCTCGGCATCCTAAAGTGCAGGGATTATAGGTGTGAGCCACTGCACCAGGCTGTTTTGCATGGTTTTTTGCTTTTGTTTTTGTTTTTATATGGACTCTTGCTCTGTTGCCCAGGCTGGAGTGCAGTGGTATGATCTCAGCTCACTGCAACCTCCATCCCCTGGGTTCAAGTGATTCTCCTGCCTCAGCCTCCCGAGTAGCTTGTATTACAGGTGCGTGTCACCACACCCAGCTAATTTTTGTATTTTTAGTAGAGATGGGGTTTTACCATGTTAGCCAGGCTGGTCTTGAACTCCTGACTTCAAGTGATCCACCTGCCTCGGTCTCCCAAAGTGCTGGGATTACAGGCGTGAGCCACTGCGCCCAGCCTAGCATGTTTTCTTTAGCATTAAATGAAAGATGTCATAATCTATGTACATTTCTGCTGTCTTCATTATTCTATTTTAGAGATGTATCTATGTTCATCCATTTTCATTTTTTTGACTTTTTTCACATTAAAGTAGTTGTTACTCTTGCCAAAACATGTTGACATCAAACATGAAATAGGAGAGTCTGGGGTGGTCCTGATTTAACAGCTCAGGTGAGGCAACTGAGGCCTCATGGAGGGAAGTGATTTACCCAGCACCACCTAAGAGGAAACTGTAGAGTGGTGATTTAGACCAGAGTCTTGGATTCCTCAGTCTTGCCCCATTATTTCGACACCTACCCTGTTCCCTACCACCTAATCTAGCTGCAAATACCCCCTATCCCTGAGCTGAAGCCAAGCCCCCTCTTGCTCACCTGCTGAGGCTCTGGGAGGGTGAGCTTGTGTTCACACTTGACCAGCCAGTTGCTAAGCAACAGCAGAAGGAATAGGAACCCAAACAAGGCTGGCTTATAGCTCATCAGCCAAGCTGCCACTGCTCCTACGGTGCCCGCGGAGGCAAGTATCCCATGGAGACTCCTAAAGAGAAATACCAGTTCTGCCAGCATTATGGCATGGAGGCACACAGGCCCCAGGACCCTGCCTGAGGCCCCTCCATGACAAGAGTCATGGCCTCCCACTCCTCTGAGTCATAGCCAGCTCCCTCCCCCCACCCAGCTGCCGCATAACAATAATAATAACTCCTCCTATGTCTGAAGCAACCACTATGTGCCAGACTCTTTGACAGGCAGTTTGCAAGCATTATCTCATGATGTCCTCACAACAGCCAGGTGATGTAGGCCTCCTCATTCATTCACCAGTACTTCTGGGCCTCGCAACTAGCAAAAAAAATGGCCAATACAGAGCCCCTACCATCACAGGGGCAAAGAAAAGCTATCCAAACTTGGACGTAAAGGCTTTTACAGTTATACTAGCCCATCTATTTGTCACCTGATACTTTAGCGGAAGGTAACTTTGTTTAATATAATATGTAATATTGATAAGGTTTTGGACTCTGTACAGTTAGACATTGACTTTTTATTTATTTTTATTTTATTTTATTTTTGAGACAAGGTCTCCCTGTGTTGCCCAGGTTGGAGTGCAGTGGTATGATCATGGCTCACTGAAGCCTCCAACTCCTGGGCTCAAGTGATCCTTCTGCCTCAGCCTCCTGAGCAGCTAAGACTTCAGGCATGTGCCAGTATGCCCAGCTAATTTAAAAAAAAATTTTTTTTTTTTAGAGACAAGGTCTTGCTATATTGCCCAGGCTGGTCTCAAACTCCTAGCCTCAAGAATTCTCCCAACTGGAGACATTAACTTTTATTATTTTATATTGTTTATTTATTTTCTTTTTTGAGACGGACTCTCACTCCGTTGCCCAGGCTGGAGTGCAGTGGCGCCATCTTGGCTCCCTGCAACCTCCGCCTCCCGGGTTCAAGCGATTCTCCTGCCTCAGCCTCCCAAGTAGTTGGGATTACAGGCACGCACCACCACACCCACCTAATTTTTGTAGTTTTAGTAGAGACAGGGTTTCGTCATGTTGGTCAGGCTGGTCTCGAACTTGTGACCTCAAACGATCTGCCCACCTTAGCCTCCCAAAGTGCTGGGATTACAGGTGTGAGTCCCCGTGCCCAGTGGAGACATTAGCTTTTAAAAAATGCTGGCCGGGCACGGTGGCTCACGCCTGTAGTCCCAGCACTTTGGGAGGCCGAGGCGGGTAGATCACCTGAGACCAGCCTGGCCAACATGGAAACCTCGTCTCTATCAAAAATACAAAAATTAGCCAGGTGTGGTTTGCGGGCACCTGTCATCTCAGCTACTTGGGAGGCTGAGGCAGGAGAATTGCTGGAACCCGGGAGGCGGAGGTTGCAGTGAGCCGAGATCGCGCCACTGCACTTCAGCCTGGGCAACCACAGTAAGGCTCCTTCTCAAAAAAAAAAAAAAAGCATACACTGCTACAGTAATTCCACTTTGAATATTCCCAAAGAATTGAAAGCAGAGTCTTGAAGAGATATTTGTATACCAATGTTCACAGCAGCATTATTCACAATAGCCAAAATGTGGAAGCAACAAAAGTGTCCATCCATAGATGAATGGATAATAAAATGTTATATATGCACAATATTACCAGCCTTTAAAAGGAAGGAAATTCTAACATGTTACAACATAGATGAACCTTGAGGACATTAAGCTAAGTGAAATAGTCACAAAAAAAACAAATACCATATGATTCCACTTATATGAGCTATCTACAGTAGTCAAATTCATAGAGGCAAAGAGTAGAATGGTGGCTGTCAGGGGCTAGAAGGAGGGGCAAATGTCATTGTTTAATGTGTACAGAGTTTCGCAAGATGAAAAGAGTTCTGGAGATTGTTTATGCAACAATGTGAATGCATCTAACACTACTAAACAGTATACTCAAAATGGTTAGGATTGTAAATTTTATGTTATGTGTATTTGATCACAATAAAAACATCTGAAATGAATTAGTTATTTCTGGGGGAAAAAACGGGTAAGTGCCACCACATCTGGCTAATTTTTGTATTTTTAGTAGAGACGGGGTTTCACCATGTTGGCCAGGCTAGTCTAGAATTCCTGACCTCGGGTGATCCACCCGCCTTGGCCTCCCAAAGTGCTGGGATTACAGGCATGAGCCACTGCACTCGGCCAGGAATTCTTTTTTTTTTTTTGAGATGGAGTCTCGCTCTGTCGCCCAGGCTGGAGTGCAGTGGCATGATCTCTGCTCACTGCAAGCTCCGCCTCCAGGGTTCACGCCATTCTCCTGCCTCAGTCTCTGAGTAGCTGGGACTACAGGCGCCCGCCACCTCGCCCGGCTAATTTTTTTGTACTTTTAGTAGAGACGGGGTTTCACCGTGTTAGCCAAGATGGTCTCGATCTCCTGACCTCGTGATCTGCCCACCTCGGTCTCCCAAAGTGCTAGGATTACAGGCATGAGCCACCGCGCCCGGCCAACATTATGTATTATATTTTTACGGTGAAAGATAATTTAGCTCCCGAGCAGCACCTCCCCCAACAACCTCCCTACTTCCCTAAATCCTTAAAACCTTCTCATCTTTCTCTCCACAAACTTTCTTTTTTCTCCATTCTCTTAATGTAATTCTATCACTTAGGTTAAAACAATATTCACTGCTCGGCCGGGCGCGGTGCCTCACACCTATAATCCCTGCACTTTGGGAGGCCGAGGTGGGAGGATCACTTGAGGTCAGGAGTTGGAGACATACCTAGCCAACATGGCGGAACCCCGTTTCTACTAAAAATACAAAAATTAGCCAGGCATGGTGGCACGCGCCTGTAATCCCAGCTACTGGGGAGGCTGAGGCAGGAGAATCGCTTGAATTCGGGAGGCAGAGGTTGCATTGAGCTAAGACTGCACCCCTGCACTCCAGCCTGGGCAACAGAGCAAGACTGTCTCAAAAAAAAAAAAAGGAAAGAAAGAAAGAAAAGAAACAAAAGAAAAGAAAAAATAAATAAATAAAACAATATTCACTGCTTATGTTTTTATGGTCATATTAATACAGTTCACAGCTGAGCCATATGTTGTACTATGATTATATTTTTCTTTCTTTTTCTTTTCTTTTTTTTTTAGAGACGCAGTCTCACTATGTTGCTCAGGCTGGACTTGAACTCCGAGGCTCAAGTGATTCTCCCACCTCAGTCTCCCAAGCAGCTGGTACTACAAGTGCATGCCACCCCACTCGGATACATTTTCTTTCTTACATAGCTTTTACTGTTTTCCTTTCTACATTTAATTGCCTTTTTGTCTGTTTGCCTAGTTTTTTAGAAAAACAACTTTACTTAAGTACAGTTACATAAAATATACCTATTTTACATGGAGAGTTCATAGAGTTTTGACAAATATATACACCTCTGTAAACGTCATCCCAATCAGGATATAAAACATTTCCATCACCCCCAGCAAGTTCTTTCTTGTTCTTTTGCAGTCAAACCCCGACCCCCATCTCAGGCAAGGGCTGACTGGAATCTATTACTAGAGATTAGTTTTACCAGTTCTTGAACTTCATGTAAACGGAATAATTTTTTGACAATTTCACTTTGAAGAGAAAAACTACTAAAAAGACAATTGTTTGTGTAGTAAGTACAAACATGCTAAAAGTAGACAAGACCTGTTCCAGTTTTGGGTCAGCACGGGATTCCTCGAAAAATTAAAAGAATAAACCACTACTATCATTATTAGAAAGAATTAACCTGGTATAGAAAGAGGTGTTATGCCGACGGGGATGGGGGACATGGGGGATGAGGGACATGGGGGATGGGAGAAGCGCAAGACATGGGGTGCGAATGGGGTTGGGGTCCAGACAGAAGGAAAAGCATGAACAAAGGCTTGGAACAAGAACTATTCTGTCTAGACTCAAACCTGGATTTCCTAACTTGTCTCCATTTTACTACCATCGAAACTGCTATGCTCTCCAAGTTTTTTGCCCAGTCCAAGCAGAGCAATTATGAATAAGACGCTCTACCAACATATTTCAGTGTTTTTCCCCATTAGACTGTAAGTTCTTTGAAAGCTAGAACTTCATAATGTAACCCTTGTTACGTAGTGGGCAAGCATTAATAAATATTGGTAGAACTGACGAATAATTGGGTGAGTGAATGAACGAACGAACGCATGCAAACCCGCAAGTCCCTGGAGGAAATGGTCACCTTCGGAGGTTTAGTCTGGCCCAGAAGCCCTAAGACCACGGACGGTGCCAGGTCCCACGCCAAACGCCGGGGAGACGCTCTAGGCAAGCTACATGATTTTTGCTGCGGCGCCGCTCTAGCCGCGAGAACGCCACTCTATGGCTGCGGGGGAGGGGCGGGGCTCGTGGGCGTCTCCGGCCCTTTTTGTCCCGGCGCTGCGGGAGCGCGCTTAGCGCGTGCGTACGCGACGGCGGTTGGCGGCGCGCGGGCAGCGTGAAGCGAAGCGAGGCGAGGCGAGGCGGTTCGGACCCACGGAGCGACAGACCGAGCGGCCCCTACGGCCGTCGGCGGCCCGGCGGCCCGAGATGTTGTCTGGGAAGAAGGCGGCAGCCGCGGCGGCGGCGGCTGCAGCGGCGGCAGCCGGGACGGAGGCTGGCCCCGGGACAGCGGGCGGCTCTGAGAATGGGTCTGAGGTGGCCGCGCAACCCGCGGGCCTGTCGGGCCCAGCCGAGGTCGGGCCGGGGGCGGCCGGGGAGCGCACACCCCGCAAGAAAGAGCCTCCGCGGGCCTCGCCCCCCGGGGGCCTGGCCGAACCGCCAGGGTCCGCAGGGCCTCAGGCCGGGCCCACCGTCGTGCCTGGGTCTGCGACCCCCATGGAAACTGGAATAGCAGAGACTCCGGAGGGGCGTCGGACCAGCCGGCGCAAGCGGGCGAAGGTAAGGGTGGACCCCTCCCTTAAACGGCACCGCCGGGTGCCGAGCTTCCCCGAGGCTGCTCCGCCCTCCCCCACCGCCGCCGGGTCTTGGGCCCTGCGACCACTCAGACCTCCCCCTGTATCGCTGCCCACGCCACGTCCCCTCTAGCTGGACGGGTGGGGTGAGAAAGGAAGAGTCTTTGCCGGTGTTGACTGCGGTCTTTGTACTGGGTCCGGAGCGACGTGGGAAGGGTCATCGATGATTGCTGGGAGGGGTATTTTATTCCTTAGGTCTTTCTTGCACACCTTTTCATTTTCTTGACTGGAAGATGGCTCCCTGATGTGGGGTTACGGTTGGCGTTCTTGGAGGCATCACTGTTTGTCCACAGATAGGTCTGGAAGCTGTTCGGCGATATTGATGGCGTTTTAGCTGGGTGCACTAGGAGGCTGTAGGTTGATGCTAAAGAAATCGCCTTAGCTGGGGAGATGGAAAAGAAAGGGTCGTTTTTGTTTCTGTTTTTGTTTGAGCAAAACCCTGCTGTGTGGTAGGAGTTCTAGTCTTTTTTGTTTTTCTTCTTTTTTAAAATCCTCTTAGCGATCTTTTGGCGTAGAGTTTTGCAGATGAGGAAGCTGCTGATTGAGAGAACAAATAACAGTCAAAATGCAAATATATGGGAAGGAGAAGATTTGACTCCACACAGTGTATACAGAGACTGCCTCATATCTCTGTGTGCTAGATGCCGTATTCAGCGTGTCACCAACATTACTTTTTTTTTTGCTGAATACCAACGGGCAAGTATTGCTAGCCCTATTTTAGGAATGAGTGAACTGAGGCACGCAATTTAAGCAACTTGCCTAAAGTCACAAAGCTAAGTAAGTGATGGAACTGGAATATAATGCCCACATTCATGTTGTTACAGGGTATCATCAGCCCTTGAAACAAAGGACCACATGGGACACTGTGTGCAGGGCACTGGGGCAATATTAGGGCGCAGACTTTAGACTTGGGCCTTTTCTGGAGATTTAATGGTCTAGTTGGAAAAAACAACCTGGATATATATGTGCGTATAATCAACATTTGAATAAAAGTTTGCAAATTAACGGCCGGGCGCGGTGGCTCAAGCCTGTAATCCCAGCACTTTGGGAGGCCAAGACGGGCGGATCACAAGGTCAGCAGATCGAGACCATCCTGGTTAACACGGTGAAACCCCGTCTCTACTAAAAAATACAAAAAACTAGCCGGGCGAGGTGGCAGGCGCCTGTAGTCCCAGCTACTCGGGAGGCTGAGCCAGGAGAATGGCGTAAACCCGGGAGGCGGAGCTTGCAGTGAGCTGAGATGGGGCCACTGCACTCCAGCCTGGGCGACAGAGCTAGACTCCGTCTCAAAAAAAAAAAAAAAAGTTTGCAAATTATATAATTTATGCTTGAAAAAATTGTCTACATAATTTTTAAGTGTGAATACCAAGTCAGTGTGTATGGGGAGCTTCTTGAGATGAGTATTACCCAGTCTGAGAGCCCTCATATTTATCTCCCTACTTGAGCCAACTCTCTGAAGTATAACCAGTGCTAGGTAAAAGACCGTTTTGCAGGCAAGACTTTCTGGAGCTTTTAACCAAAGCATGGGTTAGGAAAGCATAGAGGTTGGTGACACCAGCCCTCAGAAATGAAATAAAGGACAGAAGTCGAGTGTCATTTTATGATTTCAATAGACAGGTGACCAGAAGCCATGTATAAGATGTTTTTAAAAACAGATTTATTGGCCGGGCACAGTGGCTCACTCCTGTAATCCCTGCACTTTGGGAGGTTGAGGTCGGTGGATCACCTGAGGTCAGGAGTTCCAGACCATCCTGTCCAACGTGATGAAATCCCCGACTCTACTAAAAATACAAAAAATTAGGCGGACGTGGTGGCGGGCGCCTGTAATCCCAGCTACTCAGGAGGCTGAGTTAGGAGAATTGCTTGAATCCAGGAGGTGGAGGTTGCAGTGAGCCTAGATCATGCCACTGCACTTCAGCCTGGGCAACAAGAGCGAAACTATCTAAAAACAAAAAGCAGGCTTATTGGGATAATGTATGTATAATAATATTCACCATTTTAAAATGTACGATTCAGTGGTTTTTAGCATATTTACAAGATTGTACAGCCAACACCACAAGTGATTTTAGAACCTTTTCATCATCCCCAAAGACACTTGTATCGTTAGCAGTCACTCCCCATTCCTCCCTACCCCCAGTCCCTGGCAACCACTGATCTACTCTTTGTCTATGGATTTGTCTATTCTGGACATTTTATATAAAATACTACAATGTGTGGCCTTTTGTATTTGGCTTTAGCATGTTTTCAGGGTTCATTCACGTTGTAGTGCTTCCATTCAGTACTTGATAACTGTTTATGGCTGAATAATATTCTACTGTATGGATATACCAAATTTTGTTTATCCATTCATTATTGGATGAACACTTGGGTTTGTTTCTATGTCTTGGCTATTTTGCATAATGCTGCTATGAACATTAATATGCAGTTTGTTGTATGAATATATTTTCAGTTCTCTTGGGTGTGGGCCCAGGAGTAGAATTGCTTGGTTTTATGTTAATTCTAGGTTTAACTTTTGAGGTACAACCAAACAGTTTCCCATAGCAGCTGCACCATTTTACATTCCCATTATTAAATATATGAGGGTACCAGTTTCTCCAATATTATTATTCTTTTTTTTTTTTTTTTTAAGTTTTTGAGATGGAGTTTCACTCTTGTTGCCCAGGCTGGAGTGCAATGGCGCGACCTGGGCTCACTGCAACCTCCGCCTCCGAGGTTCAAGCGATTCTCCTGCCTCAGCCTCCCAAGTAGCTGGGATTACAGGCATGTGCCACCATGCCCGGCTAACTTTGTATTGTATTTTTAGTGGAGATGGGGTTTCTCGATGTTGGTCAGGCTGGTCTCGAACTCCTGACCTCAGGTGATCTGCCCACCTCAGCCTCCCAAAGTGCTGGGATTACAGGCGTGAGTCACTGCGCACGGCCTTTTTTTTTTTTTTTTTTTTTTTTTTTCTGAGACAGTCTCTGTCACCCAGGCTGGAGTGCAGTGGTATGATCTCGGCTTACTACAGCCTCCTCCTGGGTCAAGCGATTCTCCTGCCTTAGCCAGCCAAGTAACTGGGATTACAGGCGCCTGCCACCACCCCTGGCCAATGTTTGTATTTTTAGTAGAGAAGGGATTTCACCATGTTGGCCAGGATGGTCTTGAACTCCTGACCTCAAGCAATGCACCCACATCGGCCTCCCAAAGTGCTGGGATTACAGGCGGAGCCACCTCGCCCACCCTCCATATCATTCTTGACATTTAATATTGTTTGTCTTTTACTATAACCATCCTAGTGGGGGTAAAGTGATATCTCATTGTGGTTTTGATATGCATTTCCCTAATGACTAATGATGTTGGGCATCTTTTCATGTGTTTATTGGCCATTTTAATATTTATGTTGAAATGACTATTCAAATCCTTGGCTTGTTTTTAAAAATTGAGTTGTCTTCATCATTTTCTACTAAGAGTTCTTTACATATTCTGGTTAGAGAAATTTTTGATTTTGATGAGACCCAATTTATTTTTTCTTTTGTTCCCTTTACTTCTGGTGTTACATCTAATAAACCATTGCCTTATCCAATGTTGTGAGGATTTACTCCTGTGTTTTCTTCTAAGAGTTTTATAGTTTTAGCTCTTGCATTTATGTTGATGAAAATCTTTTTTTTTTTTTTTTGAGACGGAGTCTCGCTCTGTCGCCCAGGCTGGAGTGCAGTGGCCAGATCTCAGCTCAGTGCAAGCTCCGCCTCCCGGGTTCACACCATTCTCCTGCCTCAGCCTTCCGAATAGCTGGGACTATAGGCGCCCACCACTTCGCCTAGCTAGTTTTTTGTATTTTTTTTTTTAGTGGAGACGGGGTTTTACCATGTTAGCCAGGATGGTCTCGATCTCCTGACCTCGTAATCTGCCCATCTCGGCCTCCCAAAGTGCTGGGATTACAGGCTTGAGCCACTGCGCCCGGCCGGATGAAAATCTTTTCTCAGTTAATTTTTGTATATGGTGTGAGGTAGAGGTTCAGCTTCATTATTTTGCAGCTTGTCCCAGCACAGTTTTTTGAAGACTGTTCTTTCCCTCAACATATAGTTAGCACCCTCGCTGATTGATTATAAATGTAAGAGTTTATCTCTGGACTCTCAACTCTATTCCATTGATCTATTACATATTTCCATCCATTCCAGTACCACACTATCCTGATTATTTTAGTTTCATAATAAATTTTGAAATTAGGAAGTGTTCCTCAACTTTGTTCTTCTTTTGCAAGATTATTTTGGCCGTTCTGGATCCTTTGCATTTCCATATGAATTTTAGGATGAGCTTGTCAGTTTCTGCAAAAAGGGCTGCTGGGATTCTGGTTGTGACTGTGTTGAATCTGCAGATTGATAAGTTTGGGGCACACTGTAAGATTTTACTGTTATATTTTAAGCTCTCTCCTACAAGAAAGATTTTTTTTCTTAGCTAACTGATTAATTTTGTGGAGACAGGGTCTCCTTCTGTCACCCATGCTGGAGTACAGTCACGCAATCATAGCTCACTGCAGCCTCAACCTCCCAGGCACAAGTGATCTTCTTACCTCAGCCTCCTGAGTAGCTGGGACTACAGTTGTGCACAACCACGCCTGGCTAATTTTTTACTTTTTGTAGAAATGGCTTCTCTCTATGTTGCCCCAGCTGGTCTCGAACTTCTGGGCTCAATCATTCCTCCTGCCTCAGGCTCCCAAAGGGCTGAGATTACAGACATGAGCCACCTCACCCAACCAAGATTTTTTTCTTTGTAATTCTCCTGTGTTTATTTTAACTCATCTTGCTTATTCTGTTTTGTATCCCCCATTGTAATTAGCTCTTAAACTTTCAGAAAAAAAATTAGTTACGTGTTTGTTTGGAACAGCAACTAGGAAGCTTAGCAACTAGCCGGTCTTGGGATCCAGAGGAAACAGACTTTAGAGGATAGTATATCCATTTAAGGAATGAAAAGCAAGCTGAGGCCAGTATAGACAGGCCGTGCTTCAGTAATTCTTCAGTGTATGCAGGGAAAAAAGTGTATATATTTCATGACTTGGGAGCTTATCCAGTTTTGGGAACTGTGCTTTAACAGAATTATATCATTACATAATTAAAATTATGTTTAGGGTATTGGAAGGAGTTCATGTAATTGAGTGTCCCTGAAGCTCCAGTTTCATTAGTTTCAGAATAAATTCACTTTTTAGTATGTGTATGCTAAAATTATGGCGGAATATTTAAGGTTTGAAATTGGTAAATTGGGCTGGAACTTCAGGAACACCATACTCCTTTAGAAATGGTGGCCTTGAGCTAGGCCATGAAATGGCAGAATTTAGAAAAGTGTTCTGGAAAAGGGTGGACTTTTTGGAGTTTAAGTATTTCATCTTCCTCTGATTCATTTTCCTCATGTAAATAAGCCCTACCTTGTAAAGTTTAGATATAATATAAACAAAATGCTTATTGCGGTGTTTGGCATATAATTAGTAGGTGACCAGTAATTAAGGTGCTACCAGTGGAGAAAAGGAAGTGGTTTGAGAAGCATCAGGGAATCCAGAGTAGACAACTGAATGTTGAGAACAGTGGTCAGATGAATTTAATTAGAAACAGGAATTGTCTAGGAACAAGATAGATTGAAGGGACCGGTAGTGTTGGGGTTGTAGAGTTGTGTCCATGTTGTAGTGAGCATTAGATTCATGCTATCCAGTATGGTAGCCCTTAGCCACATGTGGCTATTAAGTTTAAATTGAAATTAAAAATAGTTTCTTCAGTCACACTAGCTACATTATAAGTGCTCAGTATAGCACATGTTGAAGCCACAGAATTGGAAGCACAGATAGAGGAGTTTCCATTATGACAAAAAAGTTCATCAGACAGCCCTGAACTAGATTATGAAGTGCAGACCATAAGTACTGTGAGACTTCAGAGAAGATAAAAGATTTTTTTTTTTTTTTTTGAGATGAAGTCTCACTCTTTTCCCCCAGGCTGGAGTGCAATGGTGTGATCTCGGCTCACTGCAACCTCCGCCTCCTGGTTCAAGCGATTCTCCTGCCTCGGCCCCCAGAGTAGCTGGAATTACAGGTGCCTGCCACCACGCGTGGCTAATTTTTGTATTTTCAGCAGAAACGGGGGTTTCACATGTTGGCCAGGCTGGTCTAGAACTCCTGACTTCAGGTGATCCACCTGCCTTGGCCTCCCAAAGTGCTGGGATTACAGGCATGAGCCACTGCGCCTGGCAGATATAGTTTTAAAATTTACAATAATTAAGAAATAATCTTCAGAGGAGGTGGACCTTGAGTATATGGTGTTGGATTAACAGAAAAAGATGGTAGTAGCTTTAGGGAGCTTAGAGGTTGGTAGAACAGCATTGAGGACTTTTTTACTAGTATGTTAGTGATTAGAATTAAGTTTGAATTCAGGTCAGTCATGGTGTTTCATGCCTGTAATCCCAGCACTTTAGGAGGGCAAGGTGGGCAGATCGATTGAGCCCAGGAGTTTGATACCAGCCTTGGCAACATGGCGAAACTCTGTTTATACAAAATTACAAAAATTAGCCAGGTGTGGTGGCATGCGCCTGTATTCCTAGCTACTCAGGAGGCTGAGGCAGGAGAATCACTTGAGCCTGGGAGGCAGAGGTTGCAGTGAGCTGAGATCATGCCACTGCTTTCCAGCCTTGGTGACAGTGAGACCCTGTCTTATAAAAATAAAAATAAAAAAGGCAGTGTGAATAGTCAAGGCCAGAGAGTTTATATGCTGGTTTGAAAAATTTGATGTTCATCTGTTAAGCTATTAGAAAATATCACATAATGGGAAAATTAACCTGGCAGTTGTGCCCTAGATAAAAGTGAGAAAGGTTTTTTTTAAATTTTTAATTATTGTGGTACATAGTAGGTATATATATTTATGGGGTACATGAGATGTTTTGATATAGGAATGCAGTGTGAAAGGAGAAAATTTTGTGGTCTTTGTGGGTTTGTTTTTTTTTTTTTTTAAGACAGTGTCTCACTTTGTCACCCAGGCTGGAGTGCAGTGGCCCAATCATGGCTCACTGCAGCCTTGACCTTCCAGGTTCAAGTGGTCCTCATGCCTCATCCCCCACAAGCAGCTGGAACTACAGATGTGCACCACCACCGACAGCTAATTTTTGTAGAGATGGAGTCTCGCTATGTTGCGCAGGCTCGTCTCGAATTCTTGAGATCAAGTGATCTGCTCACCTCGACCTCCCAAAGTGCTAGGATTACAGGTGTGAGCCACCATGCCCAGCCCAAGAAAGATTTCTTTATAAAGACTGATGCTTTAAGGAGATTGAGGAGTGAATGAATCATTGTAATAAGGGTAGGGAGGAGAAGGAAGAGACTAAAGATTTAAATTCGAGAGTCATCAGTGTGAAAGTAAGAATAATTACCCTACTCACTCATAGTCTCCTTGTTGGGACATCTTTATGTCCGTGGTTGTGAGTAGTTGTAGAGTCTCTGAAGTCTTTGGGGTTTTTACTTAGGGATGAGAGATTCCCAATCCTTTAGGTTCAAAGTACCCATTCCTTTTCTCAGGGGAATAGTTTTTATTAAAGTTTGTATGATTCTTTCAGATGGTTTTAAAACTTTGCTTAAATGGTCACTTCTTGGCTCCAGGCAATTTAAAAATTATCTAAAAAAAAAAAAGCTTTATTAAATGAGGAAAGCCTTTTTTACAAAATAAAATTTTAAGCAAAAATCCCAAAATAAAACACACTACTATTAAGTAGTATTGAGAAGTTAAAATTTATAACATTTATTTTAGTTGTCAGTCTATGAGAAAATGAGGCTACTGGTGAAGCCAAATTTGAGATTGGAAATTAAGCGTGATAGTCTTGTTTTAGCCTTAGAATCCATTCTTTTCTTTTCTTCTCTTTTCTTTTTTTTTTTTTGAGACAGTGTCTCGCTCTGTCACCCAGGTTGGAGTGCAGTGGCCGGATCTCAGCTCACTGCAAGCTCCACCTCCCGGGTTCACGCCATTCTCCTGCCTCAGCCTCCGAAGTAGCTGGGACTACAGGCGCCCGCCACCACACTCGGCTAATTTTTTTTGTATTTTAGTAGAGACGGGGTTTCACCGTGTTAGCCAGGATGGTCTCGATCTCCTGACCTCGTGATCCACCCGTCTTGGCCTCCCAAAGTGCTGGGATTACAGGCTTGAGCCACCGCGCCCGGCCAGAATCCATTCTTTTCACCCAGCAACTAGACAACCAGGGAAGAATCCAATTTTGTTTCTGTATTTTGCTTTGTTTATGAAGTATTGTGGCAGTCTAGTACTGATTTGACAAGTTGTGCAGAAGGTAGGAGGTTGGTTTTGTTTGCTTTCTTTCTTTTTTTTTTTTTTTTTTTTGAGACAGGGTCTCGACTCTGTCACACAGACTGGAGTGCCGTGTTTAGATCATAGCTCACTGTAGCCTTGACCCCCTGGGTTCAAGTGATCCACCTCAGCCTCCTTAGTAGCTGAAACTGCAGGTGCACGCCACCACACCAGGCTAAGTTTTTTTAGTTTTTTGTAAACACAGGGTTTCCCTGTGTTGTCTAGGCTGGTGTAGAAGTGGGCTCAAATGATCCTCCTCCTTCTTCCTTCCAAAGTACTGGGGTTACAGGCTTGAGCCACTGCTCCCAGCTTTTTTTTTTTTAAAGCTTGCTTTGTCATCTCAGGATGCTCTCAGTTGAACAGAGATGGCAGAAGAAACTTCATTCTTAAGTCTACCCCAAGCTGAGTTACCCGAGCAGCACAAGTTAATGTGTTGGTGGTCTCTAAAGGATTAAGATTTGTTTTAACACATGAGTGTGTATTTAATACATTTAAAAATTAAAATTCTAAATCTTGAAGAATCCTAGGGTTCTGTGAAACAGTTTTGTTTTTAATAATACCATCGGATATTATTGCTTCTACCTGTACGTATTTTTCTAATCTCTTTTGTTCCTAAAGACTAAGAACCCTTTCTAGACCAGCCTTTTCCAAGTGTTTTCCTTGTTAATTATTTCTTTGTCAAGACACTGGATTAAACAATATTGAAAAGATTGTTTTTGATGCAAAACTTAGCAGTACCTTTATTTTTTATTTTTTTGAGACAGGGTCTGTGTCTGTCACTCAGGCTGGAGCACAGTGGTGCGATCACAGATTGCACCCCTTGGCCTCCTGGGCTTAAGCAGTCCTCCTGCCTTGGCATCTGCCCACCTCCACCTCCCAAAGTGCTGGGATTATAGGCGTGAGCCACCACACCCAGCCTTCTCCTTTAATGTGAATTGTGACTCTCCTAGAGGGGACCTGTAAAGATTGCAGTTTCCCAGACTTGATATTGGATCCTTTACTCCTTCAAAGGATATAGTATCTAGTGGAACATCCTTTGGGAAAAACTGAACTACAATAGAAAGGATTTTGTATTAGTCTTTGTTTTTGTCTCAAAATTTGCACATTGTCCAGTTCCATATTAGGTACTTGTTAAGTCATTATTGAGTAAATAAGATTGATGGGCAGAGGATCAAAGGACTGAATCTTTGGGGAAGGGAAGAGTCAAGCACTATTGAGGGGTAAAAGGAAAAGAAAACAGCATACTATAAAAGTTTATGGCCTATTCTGACTTCTCTCCCTCTTTGAAACTTTTTTTTTCTCCTTGCTGCTTTTTCATCCATTGTCCTGAGACCTGTTTCCACAGTTTATCTCAGTCAGTTAGGATAAAGTTTAGTATAATATCATCTACATTTCTGTAGTCTTATTGCCGAGACCCTGTATGAGATGGTCATCTGATCAGGATCATTTACTTGGAACCAGATTTTCAGCTTTTTAGGGGCAGGGACACACTCAGTCATAATTGTTTTCTCCATTGTACCATGTGCTCAGTGTTCAGTATTTGAGTAGGTGAATACAATTATTCATATATTAAATAAGATTCTTAGAGCATGGGTCAGAACTAGTCAGTTCATTATTCTTAATTTTTGTTTCCGTTTTCTAACCCAATCCCTATTTTCGGTAAAACTCTTGTACTTCCAGCAGCCATTCCCCCTCCCCCAAATCTTGTGGTCCTATCATTTAAAAAAAAGAGCAAAAAGATAGTATAAAAACAGCTGACCATCCAAAGCTATATCAAAGATGTTTAGCAAGTTAAAATGTATTACATTCACTGTAATCCACAGGACTATTAATCTTGGAAATGTAAAACATTAGATACGTGTGGAAACCACATTGTCTTTGCTTTTTTTCCATGTCTAATAAATTATCTTTTCATGGAATTAATAATAATTAGAATCTTTTAATTGATTCCATAATAATTATCTTTTAATTGATTCCATAATAATTAGCTGTAGTTTCTTTTATTAGGAAGTCACAATGATGATTTGAGAATGTTCCAATGTTGAAAACTATTTGTAATACCATATTACACATTTTGGCTAACCAATCCATAATAATCTTTCCTGTCTTACGCTCTGTTACCCTCAGTGACACATTCACTAAAACTGCTTCCTCTTTTTGCTAATGACATACCTCCCTTTCCTTTATAGCCGGTGTGAATTAGTAGTAAGACCTGTATCCTCCATTTCCACGTCACTTACTCCTTAATTTATTTTATTTTATTTTATTTTTTGAGATAGAGTCTCACGCCCAGGCTGCAGTGCAGTGGCTTGATCTCGGCTCACTGTAACCTCCACCTCCTGGGTTCAAGCGATTCTCCTGCCTCAGCCTCCCAAGTAGCTGGGATTACAGGTGCCTGCCACCACACCCAGCTAATTTTTGTATTTTTAGTAGAGAAGGTTTCACCATGTTGGCTAGGTTGGTCTCGAACTCCTGACCTTAGGTGATCTGCCTGCCGCAGCCCCCCAAAGTGCTGGGATTACAGGCGTGAGCCACTGCACCTGGCCTCTCCTAAGTGAATTTTTTAAGCAAATGCACCTTTTCATAGTTTCAGTTTGACTGTTGTTATTTTCTACTCTATGCCCTCCATTTGGTTTTTGGAATTGTTTTGCTATTTTCCGTTGGAATAGTAGTTAGAAGCACAGGCTTGGCATTAGACAGACTTGATATTCTAGTTAACTATATTTTTGTCTGAGGGTTATTTTAATCTTTTGTTGGAAATTCCGGTATGTGAGCATGATACATACAATTAAAAATTTTTTTTGAGAAGTTGTTGAGAGCCTTAGAGTCAATGATTTGAATGTCAGTGCTATGATGTAAAAGTTGCAGATTAGTTTGAACCTGAACTGACACAAGATTGTTTCATGAAGGTTTTGTTTTTAATAACTACCTATTATAAGCTGGCTTGTTCCTTGTTGTACACTTACTTCCCTTAAAATGTGAAGTTAACAATTCACATTGATTGATGGTTCCAAATAGAGTCCCTGATTTTAAATGTTCACTGCATTTAGCTTTCCCTGGTATGATCTCCATATAGGTAGAGTACAGAGAGATGGATGAAAGCTTGGCCAACCTCTCAGAAGATGAGTATTATTCAGAAGAAGAGAGAAATGCCAAAGCAGAGAAGGAAAAGAAACTTCCCCCACCACCCCCTCAAGCCCCACCTGAGGAAGAAAATGAAAGTGAGCCTGAAGAACCATCGGGTGAGTTGTAGTGTCCAACGACAGTTCTGTTTTATCTTAGAAATAAGAATTAATGGATTTATTTCCATTCTACAATATTATTTATGTCTTTATCTTTGGTTTATAATAAACTCTGATATTGGGGCTCCTGCCATGTGTGTCTTTGTGTGTGTGTATACATATACAGGTATATGTGTGTATGTATACACATAGATACATACGTAGTGGTACTGATACTCTTTTTGTGTGTCTGTACATATACAGGAGGAAGGTAAAGGGTGGGAATGGAAGGACAGTGGCAATATAAGGTGGTTGGAAAATAGGAGAAAATAAATGATTAGAGAAGACATACAGAAAGCTACATCCAAAGCACCAGACCTGTCAATGACAGCTCTGATTCAGAAATTGTTCTAGCTAAATAATGTGTTTACCACGTAGTTAGATACTTGATGATAAAACTTTCATGGTGTGGATTGGTTTTGAGAAGTGCCTTTTCCTGGTGAACAAATACAAAAATATATTCTAGGCCAGAAAATCTAGAAAGATTATGGGAGTCTATAGTTTTGATTTCAGAGCTTCAAACAGCTCTAAAGAATTCTCACTAACACACCCTCAATGCTGAGTACTAGCTTTCTGAGGATGGCTGGACCAGTCAGGGATACATGCCTTTCTGTTTTGGAGAGCCCAAGCAAAAGCAGTATTTTAATGAATTTTTGTATCTCGTGCCCTTAATGACATTTTATTTACTCTGTTTGACTTTGAATTTTTACTAAGTTCCTCCTCTTGAAATAAGTTTTATATTTCGAATAGCTTCAGACCCACACATCTCTCTGGTTCTTTTAGTCCTGTACCTTTTAAAAACAAAATGGTGGTTTCAGACCCCATCTGCTGTGTCTTGCGTGACTTTCATAGGTACCCAGATTAAGACATACTTCATTTAAGATGTTTTATCTTTTGTTTTAGCCTCTTTTTTTTAAGGGTTTTCTCCCCTATGGTGTTACTGTGAATTACCAGAAGTACTGATGCTTCACTTGAGGGCATTACCAGTCAAGTGTTACTTAGGTTTGGAGCTTATCAAAGTCTGGCTAAAACTTAAAAATCAAATTTATAATTTATAGGACTGTAATAAAGTGTACTAAAGGAATACAGTTTGAGAACATTCAGAAAAAAAGATAGATTAGATTCTGGTTTTAGTTCATTCGAAAGTCAGGGGTTTTCTAAGAAGAGTGGTTTTCCTAAAACTTTCTTAAAATGATTTATTGGGCAACTCCTTGTTTGAAGGTTTCTAATTTCAGTAGTATATTACTTTTGGGGCTAATGTTCCCCGGGCAAGTGTAGCTGCCTTTTTACTTTACACCTTCTCTCATTTTTCATTTTTCTTCTTCCTCTTTCTAGTCTTACACATTTATCTCTGTTCTTTCTGTTCTTACCTCCAACCTTTCCCTTCACCCTGTGCTTTTTTCTTCTGTGTTCTTTTTGGTTCTTACCTTTCTTCTACCTTTGCTGTAGACCTGCTAATGAGATACTTGGGGATAACCGTTTTAATGTCTGTGGTAGCTCAAGAGTGGACTGACTTTTTAGTTCAAGGGCTCTAAGTATTATGCATTGATGATCTGATATCTCAGATGCTGCCTCACCTTTGTTGTGTGGTTGTGTCTCCAGTAAATAATTGATTTACCATAGGTTCCAAGTTGATAAGCGTTTCTTTGAAAATTTTAAACCATGTCTTGGTGTTGCTGTTTGCTTTTTTCTGAAAGCGTTTTTTGTTTGTTTGTTTGTTTTTAATTTCATAAATGTCAGGTGTTGTTCCCACAAAAAGTAAATGTCTTAACAAAAGGATTTAGGATTTAGGAGCTGTCTTTATTGTGTTGTAGTTAATTATAATGCAGTGGTTTAGTTTAAGTTATCTTTGTTTTTGGGGGGAAGTTGAAATTTTAAGTTGAGGATGTCTTCAGTGCTTAGAGATGTGATAACAGCCAAAACTTGCTAATATATTGTTTGTGGTTATGAGAATAGTGATTTTTCCTTTAAAACAACTTAATGATTCTGAAAATTTCTGGGGTGAATTAGGGATGTACTTTCCCTGGAAAAAGTGTCAACTTATTAGCCTAAACTGCTTATGTAGTTTAGCAATAGATTGGGTCCTGATGGTGAATCATAAAATGTTATCAGGTAAGTTAAATATTTGGACACTGTCCAGGGTTTCTAAGTCTTTCGTCTTATCATCTTTTGCAAAAGTTTTTAGTCAAAAATTGAATGGAAGCATTGCTATATGACTATATTAAAAGCTTGAGAGAAGATGTAGGTTTGTTTCATTTTTATTTTTTTGGAGACAGAGTCTCGCTCTGTTACCCAGACTGGAGTGCATCGGCATGATCTCGGCTCACTGCAACCTCCGCCTCCTGGGTTTAAGTGATTCTCCTGCCTCAGCCCCCTGAGTAGCTGGAATTATGGACGTGCGCTACCACGCCCGGCTAAGTTTTGCATTTTTAGTAGAGACAGGGTTTCACCATGTTGGCCCGCCTCGGTCTCCCACAGTGCTGGGATTACCGACATGAGCCACCATGCCGGGCCTGTGGGTTTGTTTCTTTACCAAACCGTTTCTTGTTCTCAGTTTTTTTTATAAGGCAATCACTAGGAATTAACTTATTCTGTCAAAAATTATGGGTAAGGGCCAGGCGCAGTGGCTCCCAGCACTTGGAGAGGCTGAGGCGCGTGGATCACCTGAGGTCAGGGGTTCGAGACCAGCCTGGCCATGTCTCCACTAAAAATATAAAAATTAGCCAGATGTGGTGGTGCGTGCCTGTAATCCCAGCTACTTGGGAGGCTGAGGCAGGAGAATTGCTTGAACCCAGGAGGCAGAGGTTGCAGTGATCTGAGATCGTGCCACTGCACTCCAGTCTTTGTGAGAGCAAGACTCCGCCTCAAAAAAAAATCCAAAAAACAAAACAAAAAAGTAATATTTGCATACATTTCATTCTTACCAACTTTTAAATTTGTTTAGAAATTTTTGCTTTGCTTTCTGCAGTGTGTTAATCTTAACAGGAAGAAAATACTTTGTTAATTATGAAAGCACAAGGTATCCTGAAGTCAGTGGGTCAAATTGACTGAATAAGGTTCCTCTGGGAGAGTACTGAGAGGAAGCCAGAAAGATGGGAGCCGTATTGTGAATAGCCTTGGTTGACTAAGCCAGGCTAAGGAATTTGAGCATTAGGAGTGTCAGCGGTAGCCCTGAGGTTTTTTGAGCAAGGGAGGTTATTCTGAAATATGTTTTTGGAAAGACCAATCTCATGCTAAGGGTGAACTAAGGGAGTAAAGAAGCGGAGATTGGAGAGATAGACTATTGGTCAGTGGAAAAATGTTCTTAATATCAAAGTTGAATTTTTATGGAAAGAAAAAGTTTGGGTGTTTTTGTTGGTCTGATTGAACTTATTTAATTGGAAGGAAGTTGTCTCTGTTGACCTAAATATTGTTTTTAGATTTGTCAATTTTTGACCATAACTTAATGTGGCATTGTAGTCCTATGGTAGTCAAAATGGGTAAATAATGGATTTTTCATACCAAATATTACTGTTTATATTTAAAAACTACCTCATTTTGTTTTCCTAAACATTTCCATGCATTTTTATATTTACTATACTTTTGCATTTATTTGTTTTAACACATGATGGTTTTACTTGGTTTCCTAGTACCTTTTCTGTGAAGATGGAAGTTTTTCTAGGTCATGCCAACTAAACTTGAACAGGTTGTCTTCGGAATTGAGTGTGTTTGGTTACTAGCAGTGTCACATAATAGTGGAGAGTTTATAAAATAGAATCAAATCTCCTTCAGTTGGACTTCATTGATTTAGAATAATAGTCCCCTGGTAAAGTACCTTTTATTTTTTGGAGAAATGCCTTTTTCCTGTCTTTGCTCAGATTGTTACCCTGTGTACATTACATTATTTTCCTCAGTGAGTTTTATATTCCTGTATTAACTGATTCTCCAACACTTGGCTTTTTTATTTTCATATGGAAACATGATTCAATTTTTTTTTCCCTCCGCTGCCTTTCAGCAGTTAGAATTTACCAGAAAAATCTTACTAGTTAGTTCCTGGATTTAAATTTTGTATTGGGTAACTTTTCACTAGAGAACTCAAGATATATTCTGAGTTAGAAGTAACTTAGTTGTACATAGCCTAAGACTTTCATGGAAACTTATTCTAAAATAAATAAAAGGAAATTTGAAATGGGTTATTAAGATGCCTTTCTCAAGCCTTCTTCAAGTTAATGGATTTCTCAGTAGAGACATCAGAAGTGTGCTTGTGTCTGTGTGTATATGCATGTGAGTGTGTATATCATTTTTCTAGGCTCTGTGATGTCCTAATACTTAAGACTCTAATGAAGCTCAGAGGCTTCCATTAAGTTATTGGTTAACTCTTCAAATAGATTTTGTTAAATGTGATTGGTTAACAAGTCTGTATTATAATTTATTTTATGAATGACCATGGGAAGAATCACTTTATCTTCTTGTTTATATTCTTATTTGTACCAGAGGAAGCCCTCTTCTCTGTTATATGTGGTAATTTTAAAAGTTTGTAGGTATGTGTTTTTAAAGACATGTAGGCTGTTTTTGTTTGTTTGTTTGTTTGTTTGTTTGTTTTGAGACGGAGTTTTCCTAGGCTTGAGTGCAATGGCGCGATCTCAGCTCACCACAACCTCCACCTCCCTGGTTCAAGCAATTCTGGCTTAGCCTCCCGAGTAGCTGGGGTTACAGGCATGCACCACCATGCCCAGCTAATTTTGTATTTTTAGTGGAGATGAGGTTTCTCCATGTTGGCCAGGCTGGTCTCGAACTCCTGACCTCAGGTGATCCACCTGCCTCAGCCTCCAAAGTGCTGGGGTTACAGGTGTGAGCCACCACGCCCAGTTTGGCTGTTAAATAAATTAACAAAAATCATTTATGTGAGATAAAGGTATGGTAAACAATTTTGTGTGGTTCTAATAGATTTGGGGGCTTGTTCACATAATAATCATACTGTAGGTTGAAAGTATTTTTAAAATTTACCTAAAAGGTGATGTTAACCTGAATTAGTAAAAATACTGAATTACAGAAAATACACAATTTATGGGTAGAAGAATTTAAAGATTCAATGAAATTTGATCACAAATGCTGTTATAATGAAAATTTCATATAACAAAAGATTGAGGACCAAAAATTTGATGAATTATTTAGTAGAGCAAGTATTAAAAGGCGGTATCTTTTAGACTATTCTATAGAACTTGGCATAATAGAATTTGACCAGAGAAGAGTTGAAGATTAATTTTCTTACTTTAAAAGAAAAAAAATAAACGATACTAATATTTTCACCTTATATTAGTATAGTTCTTTGTTTGTAAGGTACTCTGATCTCTTCCTGTGAGACAGTCATACTGAGTGCAGTCAGTACAGCCGTGGGTGGTGGTTGCCAAGCACTGGGTTTGGCAGCATGAATAGTAATGGCCAGAGTTCAGGTGAACCACTTTGTTTTTTTTAAAATCATGCTGTAACTATTCTCAAGTGGCTAATCTCAGGCTTTTCTCTCTGATTTCTCTCTCCATGCCTACAAATGGAACCAGAGAGAAGGGCTAGCTTTCAGGTTTAGTGAGAATTAACTCAGATTACCACCACAGGGAAGATGATAGGATTCTATTACATCCCCAAGCCCAGCAGGAGACCCTGTTTTATAGGTTTACCAGAAGTGACTAGGGAGTTCATTCCTGACAGAGTTGTCTGTGTTGTCATTTTGACATGCTAGTATAAAATAAATGCCCGAAATCATTTGAGTTCTCATTATATGAAGTATGATGCATACATTCAGAAAATAGGCATAGGGTTAGTTCTCTTGCCACCCTCTCCCTGCCTCCCTGCCTTTTTTGAATAACAACATCATTTCAGTGATCTATGCTCCAAAATTTACTGGAGGGCTAAGGAAAAAAAGTGACAGACTGAAAAAGTAATTCAACAGAATTCTTACGTTCTTATATTTTGAGGCACTATGAATAGATCAAGACAAATATGCTATACAACACATGGTCCCCACTCTCAGATAATTTATAGCCTAGTATGAGACACAAATGTAGACATAAATGCATAATGGAAAGCAAAATACTCAAGTGTGATATCAATATAAAAATTCTAGAGGCATATAGAGGTAGGAAGGGTGAAGAGTAGAGAATTGGTAGTATGGAGGGCAAATTTTTAAAAAAATAAATGAGGCATTTTCTACAAAAATTAAGATTTCCCCCAAATGTGGTAGTTCCTCATTGACTTTATTCTACATATATTATTGTACAATGATAATTATTTTGTTGCAGTCACAGTGCTGGATTATAAGGGTTCAAAGAGAAAGATTACATCCTCCTGCAAATAATTTGTTGTCCAGTGGCTGGGTGTTGTGGTGCATTCCTGTAATCCCAGCACTTAGGGAGGCCAAAGCATGTGGATCAACTGAGGCCAGGAGCGCGAGACCAGCCCAGCCAACATGGTGAAACCCCGTCTCTACTTAAAAAAAATTTTTAAAAATACAAAAATTAGCTGGGAGTGGTGACACATGTCTGTAATCTCAGCTACTCAGGAGGCTGAGGCACTAGAATCGCTTAATCCTGAGAGGCAGAGGTTGCAGTGAGCCGGGATTGTACCACTGCACTCCAGCCTGGGTGATAGAGTGAGACCCTGTCTCAAAAAAAAAAAAAAGAATTTGCAGTTCAGTTTAGGGTTACAGATGTTAATAAGTAGCTACAATGAAGAAACTACAATAAAAATATATAGAAAGTATGGTGAGAACTCAGAAGTTATTTTTTAATTGATAAATAAGATTGTATTTATTATGTACAGCATGATGTTTTGAAGTATAAATACATTGCAGAATGACCAAATTTAGCTGATAAACATGCGTTACCCCACATGGTTATCATTTTTGTGGTGACAACACTTACCCACTTTCTTGACATTTTTCAAGAATACAATGTATTGTGATTAATTATAGTCACCATGTTGTACAATAGATCTCTCAGAAGCTGTTTTTAAATAATGTTTCTCCCTAAAATTGGGTTTTGAAATTTTGTGTTAAACATGAAAGGATGAAGCAGTTTTAGATCCTTGATTTTTTAACTGTTTACTACTTTTGGCTGATAAAGAACCCTTTAATCAGATGCTACAAGTTTATGTTTGGTCTTTGAGAGATTGACCTGCTTTTCTTAATGAAGTCATTTCATTGGTTATTTTGTTGTACTTTTTATTAAGGCAAAATAGTAATTTGTTTAGCTGATCACCTTTATTTTTATAATTTATTTGAATTCTTTTTGTTGCCATCATTTATTGGGTCTGATCATGTTGTAATAGAAGAACAAGATACTTTTTGAGGATTTTCTCATCTACAAAATGAGACTTGTTATGAGAATCAAATGAGAAAATGTGAAATCCACCTTTGTGTATAAACATCTTGTGTTTATTAAACAGAGTTAATTGAACCAAGAATAGGGTGGATTGGTGTTTTATTTAGAAAAAAATTTAGGGCAGCTTTAGACCAGACAGACACACATACTATCTTACTTTGGGAAAGTGTTGGTGGTAGGCCATTTTCAGTAATGAGTCACTTATGAAATAGATAACTTTTTAAGCATCTGGAACTGTTCGCGTGTGTGTGTGTGTGTGTGTAACTTAAATCTTGATATTTTATGTTACATCATGAGAATGACAGATGACTTTGGGACTTTCTAACAGTTTTTTTTCTTTCCTCAAGAGAATAATATAATTGAAATTCTTGCATCGGCTGTCGAGTTATAAGAAATGTTTTGTAAGCTTTGTTATTAACCAGACACACCTTAAGCTTGGTAGTTGGACAACGTAACATCTGAAATGTAAGCTTTCTCTGGAACATTTTGAAAAGTGAACACAAACCAAGACTGCAGCAAAATAAGGATCAGGAAAATTTCTACTATGGAATGTGGAGGGAAATAATATGTGAAAAAGTAAATTCTTTCCATTGGCTTCTAAAGCTTTGCATTTCTCCCTAGCTTGTAGGGCCTTTTACTTTCTTTTGATGGGATCCTTGCTACTACTACCCAGCGGAAGTCTTCAAGCACAAATCTGTGGTGGTATTGTTCTTTCAGCAGTTCAGTGGAAGTTCCAGGCAAGCTCCTACCTCAAGCAAAACAATTTTTCTTTTTTTCTAAACCTTAAGAAAGCTGTTTTAGTTCAATATTTTAAATGGTACTGTAACCCAGGGATTGCTATTCTAGTTGAAACTCATAATTTCATTTTGAATGCTGCTCAGGCTGATCTTGAACTCCTTGTCTCAAGTGATCCTCCTGACTTGGTCTCTCCCAAAGCACTGGGATTACAGGTGTGAGCCACTGTTAATTCCTCTTTGGAACTGTGACTTTCCTTATCTTCATGAGATTAATCATGCATTTATGACTGCTTCAAATTCTCTGAGCCTATTATTACCTCCATGCTATCTTAAAGTCTTTTAGCTACGTTCTTACTTCTGAGTTCTATTCTTTAGTTTCCAGCCATCTTTAGAACGTTTCCACTTAATTGTATTAGCCGGTTTCCCAAATTTCCCATTTTGTTAGTAGCATTACTAGTCTTCTGAACTTAAAACCCTAGAGTCATCCTGAAAGTTCTTTATCCCTTTTACCAAGTCTGTTGTAAAGTCGTACATCTTACTGTGCACAGTCTTTTTCATTTGTTAGGCCTTACCCGTTTTTACTGTCACCTTTTTCTAGTGAATTTCAACTTGTATGTAAATTATTTCAATAGCTTTTCAATTGGATCTCCTTTATCTGGGTTTTCCCTCTAATCCATCTCGTACAAGGTGGCCAGATTAGTTTAACTAAAATAGCATTTGTTGTGCTGTCTTTGTGCCAAAGATCACACAGTTTTCCTCCATTACTACTAAAATCACATTCAGGTTTGGGTACTGGAAAGGGCTTGTTTTACCAATCCACTTGATCTCCCACTGCTTTTTCAGACCATCTCCTTCTGTAAGTAGGTACTGTGCAGTCCTCTGCACATACCATGTCTGTGCTTTTCTCTTTATCTTTGTAAATGATCTGGACCATAGTGGTGGTTTCACTGCCTCGTAGTCTATCCAGATCTCTTGGGAATTGTTCTGAAAGCTTCCCTGGTTTTCCAAGACTGTGTCAGCTTCTTGTTTCTTAACAATAACAAAAGTTTCCTTGTAGATATTTTTCATCTTTTCTCAACTAGGTTGTAAACTCTTTGAAAACAGAGAGTCTACCTATTCTACTTTTGTATTTGTGCTTTGCAGTTTTGGGGTAGATATAGTAAACATTGTTTATTAAATAAGAAACTCAATTAGTGTCTTAATACGGTAGAGACACATATTCCAAGTTGGCTTTAACTTTTGAAATGTTTCTTTCACCTGCTAATTTATTAAATTCAATTGAAATCAGTAGGTTGGCATTCACTTTTATTCCATAAATTTGGTCATTTTGATAAATTTATCTTGTATCGGAAAATCGTTGCTTCCTAGATTTAGAAGTTTCTTAAAATGTTTACAATTTGAATGTGATTCCAAGAAACTAGTCAAAATGTGAATCTGTTTCTGGAAACAACCAACCAGTAATTTTCACCTTCTTGTTTGTTTGCCAGATAAAAGCATTTGAAAGTCAACATAGACTTCCTTTTAAGATGTTGGAAGAGTGATCTCTTATTTTAATTCAGATGAGAAAACATTCAGTAATGTGATTATAACTACAATACTTCACGGTTCAAGAAGGACTCTTAGCTCTGAAGGTCTGAAGTCAACTGAAAGGCTGTTATGTAAGATAAACCAAAAAGATCTTCATTTTCAATTTGGAGTAGCTGTGTACAAATAAGCTGTATGAAGAGTCTCTACTTTAGGCCGATTGTGGTGGCTCACGCTCATAATCTGAGTGCTTTGAGAGGCTGAAGTGAGAGGCTAGGAGTTCAAAAACAGCCTGGGCAACATATCGAGAACCTGTCTCTACAAAAAAAAAAAAAATTAGCCAGATATGGTGGCACATGCCTATAGTCCTAGCTACTCAGGAGGCTGAGGCAAGAGGATCGATCCCTTGAGCCCAGGAGTTCAAGGTTACAGCGAACTATGATGAACCACTGTACTCCACCCTGGGCGACAGAGCAAGACCTTGTCTCTCTAAAAATAATTTAAAAATGAAAAAGAGTCTCTACATCAAGCTTGAGGACTCTTTTGTAGGTTTGGTGGTTTGGGATAAAAACAAAAGGGAGTTTCTTGTGTAGAGGTGCCAAAATCGAGGTGATACTACAAAGTTGCTTTTGAATATTTTCATTTTCTGTTTTGAATTTGTACTCATGGAAAGCTAACAGCACTACTTGCCTTCTGAGCCACTATCAGAAACAGAGTCCTAGGCTGGAAAGACTCAAAGAGCAGATGAATAAGGGATTTTATATATATCATAATCAGAGACTACCTGGATGAAAAGTTAGCTGCAAGCAGTATTGTATATTTGCTGTTTTTAAGAAAATGTTCAAGAATTGGTCCATAATAGACTGCTAGTAAAGATGATCTTTCAGTTGTCTTTGGAGAAGTAGGCACCTTCAGAGTACTCTCGAGTATGATTGGAGTGAAAATAATAACTTCATTCTTTATTTCCAGACAAGTTAAACCATCATCAAGAGATAAATATCATGTTTCTTAATTTAATTTTAAGCATTTTTAAATTTTGTTTTCCATCATTTCTTATGTTATATGGAACCTTCTGCTTGGTTTTCTTCTACTCTTCTGCTTAAATAATACTTTGGAGTTTCCCTTTTTATTTTTTTTTTGAGACGGAGTCTTGCTGTGTTGCCTAGGCTGGAGTGCAGTGGTACAGTCTCGGCTCACTGCAGCCTCCACCTCCCGGGCTCAAGCGATTCTCCTGCCTCAGCTTCCTGAGTAGCTGGGATTACAGGCGCATGCCATAACCCCTGGCTAATTTTTGTATTTTTAGTAGAGACAGGGTTTCACCATGTTGGTCAGGCTAGTCTCAAACTCCTGACCTCACGATCCACCCGCCTCGGCCTCCCAAAGTGCCGGGATTACAGGCGTGAGCCACCGTTCCCGGCCTGGAGTTTCATTTCTTTTTTGACATTTTGTTGTTATGGGATCCCCTTTAAAAATCTTTGCAGGGTATTGAATATTTTCTATATTTTCCCTGTATTTTTTTAAATTAAAAAAAAAGTATCTTTTTAAGAAGTTTTTAAATTCCTTTCTTCAAAATCAGAAGCCAAAAAAGACTACCTTGTTGCCCTTTTGTTCTCGTTGACCTATTGAGTATGCAAGTCAGGGGTAAGAAATCCGTCTGTTTTTGTGAATCAGAGCACCATTGATTCACACACAAAAATCAGCCAAGAGCTACCTGTAGGTTAAATTAATGAGTTTATTGTATGACATGTTATAGTTGGAAAAGAAGGAAAACGATAGGATTAGGAAAGATAAAGTAATTCAGGCTTAGGCTCACTTCAAAGTGTGTGTTTTTTGTTTTTTTGGTTTTTTGCTGTTTTTAATCTAAGTTTTTAGTGGTGAAATACCTTCATGACAGGAGACTGTTACTTCTATTTTTGCCAAGTCAGAAACATAATTTGAAAGATAACAGCTATATTATTCCTAATCTTAAGTGTGATTCTTGGAAACTATTTGTTTCATTGTTCTGAGTCCCTCGCTGCTCCCTTTCTTCCCCAAATACAATTCAGTTTTCTGATCCAGCTTGGTTTTATTTGGAACCAAACAAAACAATGGCAACATTTTTTAAAACCCTATGAAATTTATTATTATTGTTATTATTATTTTGAGATGGAGTCTCGCTCTGTCGCCCAGGCTGGAGTGCAATGGCGCGACCTTGACTTACTGCAGCCTCTGCCTCCCAGATTCAAGCGATTCTCCTGCCTCAGCCTCCCGAGTAGCTGGGATTACAGGCGAGCGCCACCACACCTGGCTAACTTTTGTGTTTTTAGTAGAAACGAGATTTCACCATGTTGACTAGGCTGGTCTTGAACTCCTGACCTCAAGTGATCCGCCCGCCTCAGCCTCCCAAAGTGCTCGGATTACAGGCCTGAGCCACTGTACCCAGCTCTACAAAATATATTTTATGAATAAAGTCAGAATTTACTAAGAATGAATATATCTGATTTTAAGTTTATAGTAGAGTTTAAAACATAGGACCTGTATTTTCAAGATAAGTTTTCAGATTGGATTTAGTAACCTGATGATCTCTTCATGATTGTATGCCTTTTTCCAAGGGCTATAAACAGGTATACCTTGGGCCTTGTCTGAGAAGCATAACGTTCTTGAACCTAAAGGACCCTTCAGACGAGAGCATAGTAAAATGAGTTTAGAATGAGATTCTATTCTATCTTCATAACAGGGCATATATCTTCTAGCAACACATTCTAATATCATTATCAGAAATAATGTCTTATATCTAAGTATCTTTTTATTCTCTTTGTTGTTCCCTTCTAACTCAAATGGTGGAATAATCAATCTGCTTTCTTATTGGGGTATATATTTTAAAATAAACTGTTTAATGAAGCTTGTCTGAGTTATTTAGATCATTGGGAGGTGGTGTTTTATATCTTCCAAAGATCACACTCATTTTCCTATATTGTACCAGGTGACTAGAAGCTTAAGAGCATCATGGCATCTGTCTTGATGATAGATTTTGGAAGAGTTCAGAAGACAGTCTATTCTTTTTCAGATTGAATTTTCAAGCTTTGATTCTTTTCTTGAAGTTACTTCTACATATTAATCAGTGACGAAAATTTCTTAACAAAGCTTATTATGTAGCATGAAGTAAAAGATTCAACATCTTGCCTGCCTTTCTGTGTGTTGCCACAAGTGTGTGTTTATCTACAGTACTTGGCACAAGCACACAGAGTGTCTTATTATGTATTCTTTAGTTTTATTTAGGAAGTACTGGCATATTTAACTGTAGTAGTGTCTACTGTGTACAGTAAATGAAACTTCTTTGGAGACTGAGTCTTTTAATTATACTCCCTACTTTGAAGAGAAGGAGAGAATTTTTCATTAAAATTAGAAAGTTAAATGGATATTAAGTTGATGCTGAATTGCAACACCAGATTCTAGAGTCTATGTCACCTCCATTTCCAGTCTAGCAGCTGTTAGTAAAAGACACTTGGAATCCATTTTCCCCCATCCAGACTATTAATATTAAATAAGACCGACAGCAAGGATTTAGTGATTAAAAATACTATGTACTTTGTTCCACTGCCTTTCAACAAGAATCAGCATGTAAAGTTGAAACTTCCTGACCAGAATTTGGAAGACTATGATGTAATTCCCTGGGCCTTGATTCCAGAAGAAGGAGCTCTCTGAATATGGGTTTACTAGTTGGTGGCCAATTCATGAGTCACCAACTATTAGGCCTTTATGTCCAGATATTATCCTAATTTATGGAGTAAGGTCCCTGAGTTCTCCTCTTTCCTTCCACAGGGCAAGCAGGAGGACTTCAAGACGACAGTTCTGGAGGGTATGGAGACGGCCAAGCATCAGGTGAGGGTGGCATTAGATGCTTGCCACTTAGTAGCAAGAGCCGCCAAGTAGGAATTGATGCTTGCAAGTGTTTTTGGCTGTGGTATCCACATTTTAGCCAGAAGCGCAGGTGAAATGTAACCCACAGGACATAGTAGTGTAGTAGTAGAGAGTGTAGCGAGAACAAAGGCAAGCAAAACCTTTTGAAGTCCTCAGGCCGATCTCAGCCCTCCACTCTTTGTGTTTTCGAGGAGATGGCGGGTACTTTTCTCCCCAGCAGCCTTTATATTAATAGTAAACATGATATAAAACATAGACTTAGGAATCATGGGGCCCTTAAGAGAAATACAGCAGTACACACAGAGAGGAAAAGCCGCAGGCTCAAAAGTTAAAAACACAAAGGACTGAGAGGCATTCTAGGACTAGTCAGAGGAACTACATGGGCAAGTGACATCTTTTTAAAAATGGTTGTTACATGGTATTGGGTACCTTTTTTTAGTTAACATTACATAGTTAATCATTCTTCAGTTTAAACATTTTGTTTCTCCTGTGAAAAATGTCTTTTGAAAAGTCTGTTTGAAATACTTTTTCTGTTCAGACCAAACAGTATGAGATTTTTACTTCTAGGAAAAAGTAAAGAATTTATAGGGGCCACCATCTGGAACAGTTAAAATTTATCCCAGCAATCCAAAATAACGTATCTGGATTTCATCCTTTGTCTCTTGAAGGATGTTTTTGTTCCAGTTGCTCAAAACTGGTTCATAGATACATTTTGATAGAATTGGAATAGGTGCTACTTCACTTTTGAAGGTTGTTACTTTTCAACTGTCTTAAGTCTGCTTTATTTGCATATAACAGGTCCTGGAATTATTTGTATTTTACTCTCTCGAATTAAAGATAGTTCATTGTTAATACAGCAATTAGTAGTTAGGGGATCCAGAATGTTAGGAGAAGACTTTTAAAAATGTTGTCCCAAGGATTTCTGGTTGATAATCAGTACATGGTTATCTCAGCAGAATTAAACCCTGTTCAGAGTCTATATCTGTGGCATATAAACCTTCAAGAATGCTTTTCATCAAATGACACACAATTAGATCTTCCATGGAACTGTTGAAGATCAGGGATGGCCTTTAGAGTCTTAATCTTGAAGAAAGAGATTGAATTTTCCTGTTTTTTGTTTCTGTTTTGTGTGTGTGTGTGTGTGTGTGTGTGTGTGACTGCTCTTTTGCATAAGTAAACAGTATCATATATTGCTGAAAGTGAAAGCAGACTTTCATATAAAACAGTGGTGCTGCTGATTACTGTTAGTAGAACATGAATTTTGAGTGTTTCCAGGAATGATGGTGACTGTTCTAAACCCTTCAATACCTCTCTTTGGGTATGTCATGTTCAGAAGTATGCATTTGTGAAATGATCAATCAGGGTTAGAAATGTACTTGTAAGAGATCAACATTCTTCTCTTAATGAAGCCAGATGACCCTCATGGGTATCTTGGTGCCAGGATCATATCTTGACTTCTTAAAATCCACCTCAAGTTGGTATACACATCCTAAATCTTAGAGCTAGAAGAGAACTTGAGGTCATCTTGTCTAACTTCCTGCCTTCAAACAGTATTGTATCTCCCTTATTTATGGATTAGGATCTGAAACCCAAAGAAGTTAAATAGATTGACCAGCAATACACGAGCAGTTCTGGAGAAGGAGAACCCAGGGATCTTGCTTCTTAGTGCAAAGACTATTCCTTACACCCTTAAAATCCTTTAAAATAGTGTTTGCCCTAGAAATTAAAAAATCTGAATTATAGGAGGTTGTATAATTCTCTTTTCATTTTCTCTCACCTCCCGCTATTCCTTATTCTTTTTATTTTAAAACTATTCTAGGACTTGATATGATACATCTCTAGTTTTCTCATTTTAAGTAAAGTCTTTAATATGTAGATCCCATCAGGCTTTTGTTTTCATGCTAGAAATCTGATTATAGTTACCTACTTGATATAAAAAATCAAAGGCAAGTAACTCTCATGGAGGCCTTCTTTTCTTTGTTAATTTTTAATATCTCTGTTACCTTATTGCAGTCAAGATGTTACCTATATCTTACCAGAATCAGGAGGAAATGATTTAATGGAATAGAGGACCTGTCATCTCACCTGCCTCTCCCGCTTTTTCTCCTTCTAATTAACCTACTTCAAAAGGTCTAAATTATTCCTTCAAATATTTAACTACATTTACTATGTATTCAGAGAAAGTATAAGCCAGTCAGACCGTTAGAAAGGGCAATTCTTCTTGAGAGTGACTGCATTCTGGATGGTGATGCTGGAATTTCCTGTATAAACGTGGTGAGCAGGAAGGAACTGAACAGAAGGTAAGACTGGTATTTAGGCAACCTTGGAGCTTTATATTAATTTTTGAATGTTTCAAAGACAACGTTTTGGAAACATTCTAAATTTTCAGAATACCAGATTCCATTACTTAATGGAAAACACAAACACTGAAGTACAAAACTATCAGAGCCAAGTGTAAATTACTTGTGAATTATGTGTACTGTTGGTACTTTTAGGATGTTATTAAAATCATTTGTATTCTAAAAGATTTTTCCTCTAAAAGAGATAGGTACTCATGAGTTAGATTATCCAAAGTGGTGTCTATTACTTCATTTTGGTACTATCCTATAAGAAGGATGTTTTAGCTTCTCAACAGTTTAGGTTACAAATTAACATACATTTTTTTTTTTCTTAAAGAAAAGGTTAGCTTTTTATCTTGCAGGCTTTTCACCCTGGTTTTGATAATGGTCTTCATTCCTTAAAATAAGTATCCCTAAACACTAAAGGGAAGGAAATAATTATTGAGAGTTTTTAGAGACCATTTTTCATTTTAAAAATGATATCAGAGTATTGAGAATAGCTAGTTTTCTTAGATGCTGTTTATAAGATAGAGACGGAGAAGAATATTATTCCAAGCATACATTAATGTCACCATGTTTAGTTTCTTTAAATTCGTTTGTTTAAACTTATGATGTTTGATTTAAAAATACTTTGAAAATATAAATAACATTTCTTAATCATTACATGTTCTCAAAAATTCCCCAAATTAGCCAACTACATTAGAGTGATTTTTGATGAGAACATCTGAGGCCAGGAGCATTGGCTCATTCCTGTAATCCCGGCACTTTGGGAGGCCGAGATGGTGTATTGCTTGAGCTCAAGAGTTTGAGACCAGCCTGGGCAACATGGTGAAACACCATCTTCACAAAATATAAAAAAAATTAGACATTAGACATAATGGCTTGCACCTGTAGTCGCAGCTACTTGGGAGGCCGGGGCAGCCCAGCTACTTGAGCTCAGGAGGCAAAGGTTGCAGTGTGAGATTGCGCCCCTGCACTCCAGGAGCCTGGACAACAGAGGGAGACGCTGTCCTTCCCCTCGCCAAAAAAAAGAACATTTGTAATGAGGAGCCCAATGTATTATAAAATTTGGTATATATCCTACATGATTTTTCTGTCATTGAAAAATAATATTTTGCAGTAGGAGTTCAATGACTACTTACTAAATGTATAGAAGATAATATAGCTAAGAAAGAAAACTACCATTTTTGGCAGGGAGACGTGGAATTTAATAGAGATCATTTTCATGTTAATAGTATATACTTATGAATTATACCAAGAAGTAGCCTGTTTAGAGATACTTGGTTCAGATACTCAGAATTAATGTAGATAAGTTCCTTATAATGTGAGATATTTTTAGTCTTGGTTTTTTGTTTTGTTTTCAGTTTTTATTTATTTTGATTTGGGAATGGGGGCTGGGGACATCAAAGCCATGTGGTATAGAAAATTTCACATTACTGAAATAAACTGTATCCACAATAGTAAGCATTTCTTCTTTTCTTGCCTTAATTTCATGCTCCACCTATAATATGGCTTTTTACTATTTTTCCTTTTTTTTTTTTTTTTTTTGGCCCAAGAATAAATTGTCCTGACAGTCTTTAATTTTAGCTATGGATTAATTAAATGTAAGGATTGTTGATTTGATTTAGTAACGTGAGACACAGTGTTTATGCCCTCATTATCTACAGTAAATGGATAGCTTTTCCTCCTTGTCTCTAAGAACAGTATTTCTTAATATGTGGCCCATAATTAGCATTAGGTATTTTTGCTTGACCACTTGTTAAACATCATTTTTTTCTAGGTAGTGTTTGCCACATGAATGTCTTGTGGAAACAGACTCCTTGATAGCTTAGCTATAATTTTCTAAGTTACATCTTTACCTGCCTTGTTTTTTTAATTCTCCTAATCTTACTAATACTTTAGCATTAGTTTTGCTTCCATTATCAGTGCTTCCAACTTCTGTTTTATGTGCTTTAAAATAATTATATATAGCTGAGCAGGGTGGCTCACTCCTGTAATCCCAGCACTTTGGGAGGCTGAGGTGGGTGGATCACTTGAGGCCAGGAGTTCCAGACTAGCCTAGCCAACATGGGGAAACCCTATCTCTACAAAGAATACAAAAAAAATTAGCCAGGCATGGTTGTGCATTCCTGTAGTCCCAGCTACTTGGGAGGCTGAGGCAAGAGAATTGCTTGACCCCAGGTGGCAGAGGTTGCAGTGAGCCGAGATCACGCCATTGCGCTCCAGCCTGGGCGACAGAGTGAGACTCCCTCTCAAAAAAAAAAAAAAAAAGATTATATATGGATATCTGGTGCCTATTTTGTTACTTATATATAATTAAATGGTATGGAATTTTGAAACTCTTTAAATTTAGTCTTGATAGTTTTATAAGCTGGTGTGATAAGTGCATCTGTAAGGTGATCTTATAAATACATTTGCATTTGTTGTGCTTGTGTTTTTAAGATCACCTTATAAAGGTGTACTTATCCACAAATTTATAAAATTATCAAGACAATACCCAGTTAATTAAGAGTTTGAAAATAACATATTTTTTGGGAGGTTGAGGCGGGTAGATCACCTGAGGTCAGGAGTTCGAGTCAAGCCTGGCCAACAATGGTGAAACCCTGTCTCTACTAAAAATACAAAAAATTAGCCAGGCATGGTGGCATGTGCCTGTAATCCCAGCTACTCGGGAGGCTGAGGCAGGAGAATCACTTGAACCCAGGAGGCGGAGGTTGCAGTGAGCCGAGATCTCACCACTACACTCCAGCCTGGGCAATAAGAGCAAAACTTCATTCAAAAAAAAAAAAGAAAAAAAATAACATATTTTACTTGCAGTATATAGTGTATGTATACACTATATGTATATGTGTTATAGAGTATACATAGTAATATTTGTAGTATATAGTAAAGCATTTCTAATGTTTCTGCCAGAGAAGGTAAATTGCTTGCATTCTTCTGTCTTATTGTTGTCTGCTTAATTTCTCTCACTGCTTGCCAGCGTTGAATTATGATTACTAATGGATGATACTGTTGATGAGATTGTGATTTTCTGCTGTTGATTATTAAAGTCATCTTTCTGTTTCATGCTGTAATCCTAAAAGAAGGCATGTGATTGTGTTTTTCACTCCACAGCTTCTTTTGCTTTCCTGTTAGTGCATTTTCCTTTATTCTGGTTCTTTAGTTTTAAAATTTACTGTACACCTGTCAGTAGTGCTAATTTTAATTAGATCATCTAATATAATGAAGTTATTTTATGGACGAAGAAACTATTTTAAATGCTTTGTCTCATAAGGTAGTTGTTTCACTCAGTAAAGTATAAACTTTGGAATGTTAAGCTCAACCAAGTGGCTAATATCTAAGGAAGTTTTAGCTTTTGAGACAATTGAAAATTTTTTAATAAGGTCAGTCTTTGAGTGAGGCAAAGGAATTTAAGCATCATCACTACCCATTTTGTATTCACTTGAACTTTTCCTAGATGTCCTTTGCTTTCTTCGTTAGGTGTGGAGGGCGCAGCTTTCCAGAGCCGACTTCCTCATGACCGGATGACTTCTCAAGAAGCAGCCTGTTTTCCAGATATTATCAGTGGACCACAACAGACCCAGAAGGTTTTTCTGTTCATTAGAAACCGCACAGTAAGTTTCCATGTCAACTTTTTCACCTGGATTATAAAAAGTACGTATGACTTTGATAGAGCGTATGGGAAAAATAAAAAGGGAAGGAAGAATTCTAAAATTATCTATAATACTATTACCCAGAGATAACCTTTGTTAATAGTTATTTTTCATTTGGGTATTTTAAAAATGTGTATATAATTTTTGTTTTCATAAAATTGAGATCCTTCTTGGATACATTCTTGTGGATCCCTTTTATACTTCACAACCTCATAAATACACATTAAGAATTATTTATTTAGGTCGGGCGTGGAGGCTCACGCCTGTAATCCCAGCACTTAGGGAGGCCGAGGCATGCAGATCACCTGAGGTCAAGGGTTGGAGACCACCCTGACCAACATGGCGAAACCCTGTCTCTACTAAATACAAAAATTGTCTGGGCATGGTGGCGGGCACATGTAGTCCCAGCTACTTGGGAGGCCGAGGCAGGAGAATCGCTTGAATCCAGGAGGCGGAGGTTGCAGTGAGTTGAGATCATGCCACTGCACTCCAGCCTGAGCGACAGAGTGAGACTTTGTCTCAAAACAAATAAACAAACCCTTTAAGCATTAAAAAATATTTAAAAAATAATAATAATCACTTTGTCCTTCCCTCTCAAGATAAGAGAAAGCTTTACCCTTTTCTGCTCATCTTGTTCAACCTCTTCCTCTGGTTGAATGATTTAACTTCAGTGTCTGCATAATATTTTGTCTGACAGTTGGGTTATAATATAACTGCTGGACATTTGTTGCCAATTTTGCTTTATTATAATTAACTCTGGACAGTCTTATGTATTCTTGACTCTACCTATTATTTCCTTATTGTAGAATTCTGGAAGGAAAACCACCTTGTCAGAGAGTTATGAACACTTTTTAAAAGTTTTGTACATATTGCCAGATTTTTTCCCAGAAAGGCCGAACCAGTCAACCCCCCATTGCCCTGCCCATTTTTATTAAAACAGTGATAATCTGTGCTCCTATAACTGGCCAAAACCATCTCTGTTCTTTTTCATTTCTTGGATTACTGTGACTGCTTTTCACATTAGTCATTTGTATTTCTTCTGTAAATTTTTCTTTCATATCTTTTATTCATCAGGAATTCTTATTTAGCCATAGAGTAAGTAGATGAGGAAAAGATGCTATTCAGAACATATTCATGTTACTCTAGGGTGATACAACACAGAAGAAATTTACCTTGTGATTCAGCTAATTTGAATATGAATATAGCTTAGAGATGTCATTGATATGTCTGCTTTTTAGCCACCACCAGTTTCTTTATTTTGGCTATTAGATTGCAAAACCACTGCTTAATTTCAATTGTTAAATATCATTTAGCTAGAGCAATTGATAGGTTATCCTGGGTTTTTGTAAAACAGAAAAGAACAGTGAAGACGGTGAGTTTTTAAAACAGTGAACAGAAAATTCTTAGTGTGTAGTCTGAGGCTGATTTGTCTTATAATTGAATCAGTTTCTGTGTGTAGCATATCAATATTTGCTCTAAGTGGATTTTTTTTTTTAGACAAAATTGTCATTTTGTTTGTTTGTTTGTTTTATCTGAAGAGAGTTTTCACTTTTTACTTAGATTTGAGCGATAGATTTACAGGGATCTCTGTCTTCTCTGATTCACCAAAAGTCCAGATTTGGGGAAGGGTTTCCAAACCATGTTAGATTTGTGGTCTCTGGCTGTGAAACAGAATGTAAATCAATGTGTACTGCAAGAATTTTGTCAGTTCTCTAGTCTTAAACTATAATACTTTAAAATTGAAACTTTGGGATTATTGAACTAGACTGTGACCTAAGCGTTATTTTGTAGGAGGAGGAGGAAGAAGACTTGTGTTGGGCGTGAGGAACTTGGGCCCAGTGTGCACCTGAGGAAGTCCATTTACCTTACAGTGGCCACAGAGTAGAGTATCTGTGTAGATTTGGTCGTAATCCCTTAGTATTTGGTTTATTTACATATAGCCAAATTAATTTCTTCTTGGTTGAAAGTTGTCTTATGGAGCAGTCTTTTTAATTTTTAGCTAAGACTTAAATATAGTAGTATTTAGTTTGTCTTGCATTTTGCAAGTATATACTCACTTTGAAGAGAATTCATTTTAGAGCCCATTGATTGTATCATAATGTTTTTTATGTCTCATCTGTTTTTTCAGCAGTATTTGAAATAATTTGACTGCTCCTTTCTTCTTAAACACAGTACGTCCTTGGATTCGATAACTTAGTATCTGGTTTTTCTCCTGCCTCCCTGGGTGTCTTCTCTGATTGCTTTATAGGATGATCCTTAACAATTAGCCATTATGTGGACTATTTGGGAGTTCTTTCCCTTCTCGCCCTATTTTTTCCTCTGAGAATCCTTTTCAATGCATTTGACTTCAGTTATTACCCATAAGCAGATGACTCCAGACCTCCTCTCTCTTCTGAGCTCCAGACTCTATATCCATCTATTTTATATCTCTTCTTGTTGGCTTGGAGCTGAACTCATTATCTTATTTCTTCTTTAAAGTGATTCCATTCAGTGTCTGGCATACCAGCTAGCTTAGTTGTACCAAAATGGAGGTGTTGTCCTTGACACCTTTCTCCCCAGCCTCAGCATAACCAGCTGATCATTAGATTTTGTGGATTTTATACATTTAGTGTCTCTGGAGTCGTATAACTCGGGTTTAAATGCCAGTTGCTCCCTGCTAGCTGTATGGACTTGCCAAGTTACTCAGTGGTTTTCTCTTTTAGGCTAAATAACCCCAGCTTCTTCAGTAATTTACTTATTTGATATGGTTTTGTGTTCATCAGTTTCTTTGTCAGGAGTATAATCTCACTGTTTTAATTCAAGGAAAACCCATGTTTGGGGCCTTAAAGTTAAAAGGATGATTTTATTTATTTTTATTTTTTGAGACAAGTTCTTGCTCTGTTGCCCAGGCTATAGTATAGTGGTATGATCATGGCTCACTGCAGCCTCAACGTCCCGGGCTCAAGTGATCCTTCTGCCTTAGCCACCTAAATAGCTGGGACTACAGGCATGTGCTACCATACCCAGCCAGTTTTTATATTTTTGGTTGAGATGGGGTCTCACTATATTGCCCAAGCTGGTCTCAAACTCCTGGGCTCAAGTGATCCTTCTGCCTCAGCCTCCCAAACTGGTGGGATTATAGGTGTGAGCTACTGCAGCCAGCTAAAAGATGATTTTAAAGATGGTTAAATGACATATGTCTATTTGTATGTAATACAATTTATATCATTTAAATGCAGCTGCAGTTGTGGTTGGATAATCCAAAGATTCAGCTGACATTTGAGGCTACTCTCCAACAATTAGAAGCACCTTATAACAGTAAGTAGTGTGTTCAATAGGACTAATTTTGTACTGGATTGTGAAAATTGCTGTATTCTTCTAGGAGCCTCATGGTTCCTTGATAATTAATTTTTGCATTCATATTTCCATGTTATTTCACCTTGTGCTGTGCAAAAATAAGTCTTTTAGAAAACCTGTTTTCTACGTTTTTTTCATCTTCTGGTCTTTAAATTGTGTTAACACATGAGTTCAAGAGATTGCTAAGTACTCTTCCTAGACCTGTTGTCCAGCTTTGATCCATGAAATACTTTGGCGCTTCATGGCTCACTATCTGGTTTTTTTATTTTTACTTTTTTGAGATGGAGTCTGGCTCTGTGGCCCAGGCTGGAGTGCAATGGCGTGATCTCGGCTCACTGCAAGCTCCGCCTCCTGGGTTCATGCCTATCTCCTGCCTCAGCCTCCCGAGTAGCTGGGACTACAGGCGCCCGCCACCATGCCCGGCTAATTTTTTGTATTTTTTAGTAGAGGCGGGGTTTCACCATGTTAGCCAGGATGGTCTCGATCTCCTGACCTCATGATCCGCCCACCTCAGCCTCCCAAAGTGCTGGGATTACAGGCGTGAGCCACTGTGCCCAGCCTGTCTGGTTTTCTTATTTCCGGCTTGCCACCAACAATGACGTGATGTTTTTGCCAAAGTAAATGAGTGTTATAACTACTTTGTGAAGGTTTGGTTTTATTCTCATTCCATTTGTGGTGGAATGAAATTCTTAAAAATTCTAAATTAGACAGACACGGTGATGTGCACCTATAATCTCAGCTACTCAGGAGACTGAGGTGGGTGGATTCCTTGAGCCCAGGAGTTTGAGTTCAGCCTGGGCAACATAGTGAGATCACTCTCTCTCAAAAAAATTAAAAATTAAATCAATACAATTCCAAAGTATGTGTTATACATTTTGGTCTACTTCACAGACTAATAGTTCTAAGAATCACATTGATTGATTGATTGATTGATTGACAGGGTCTCCCTCTGTTGCCCAGGCTGGAGTGCAGTGGCACATTCACAGCTCACTGCAGCCTTGATCTGCCAGGCACCATCATGCATGGCTAATTTTTTGTTTTTTGTAGAGATGGGGTCTCTACAGTGGTTTTTGAGATCTGATCTAGCCCGGGCTAGAGTGTATTGGTACAATCATAGCTCCCTGTAGCCAGGAACTCCTGGGCTCAGGTGATCCTCCTTCCTCAGCCCCCCGAGTAAGTAGGACTGTGGGCATGCACCATCATGCATGGCTTATTTTTTATAAGGGGTCTTGCTGTGGGGTCTTGCTGTGTTGCCCAGGCTGGTCTTGAACTCCTGGCCTCAAGTGATCCTATCACTTCGGTCTCCCAAAGCTACTAGGATTATATGCATGAGCCACCGTGCCCAGCCTTAGAATTACTTTTTTAAAGGAGTCACATGACCTGAAGCTTAATGGAAAAGATGTTTGTAAGGACTTCATGATGGAGAAATAGAAGAGTTAGAAGAATATTGTTTAAACTACTGAAAATAAAACCATGTTTTTAATCCGCTTATTCTGTAGGTGATACTGTGCTTGTCCACCGAGTTCACAGTTATTTAGAGCGTCATGGTCTTATCAACTTTGGCATCTATAAGAGGATAAAACCCCTACCAAGTAAGGACCTCCTACCTGGCTGATAAATTTTACATTTTTAAGTTACGGTTTCAGGACTGTGTATTATGTCTATGATGTTAGGATTTTATTTTGATTCATAAGACTATATTTAAAAATATTTCCAAGTTTATCTTACAAGTCAAGTTTAATAAATAATAAAAAATAAAGTCTCTGAATAAATGTGCATTTCCCTTAATTTCTAGTTTGATAGCTACTTAGTAAAAGATACTAGATTTCCAATTTAAAAAAAAGAATAAAACAGTAAATTTGTTAAAAATAAGAGGAGTTCATTTTGAGGTTTTTCTCTCATTGACCCATTCTTTATGTTTTCAACAGTTGCTTTTTTTAATGCTTTAATCATTTTTTCAAAAAGAAATACTAACTTAAGACTACAAGGGTAGAGGTTAAGGGAAATAGCTTATATGCAGAATGTGTCCTAATATAATAATGAAGCAGATTATTAACCAAATTAACTAAGAATCACAGATACTGAAATACATGCCTGAGGTAATGAGAAAATAAATCTTAGGATAGTGGATTTGATTTATAAATGTTCGACACTGAATTTGAATTCATAAGTTTCAGCTATTCGTTCATTTGTTTTCAGATAGTTTTCATATTTTGAAAATAACTCTGAATGTTTTACTTTGTAAGATATTATAAATATGTTAAGAACCTAGAGGTTTTCATGAATAAGACTGTAAGTACAAACTTTTATACCTACAACAAAATACTCTTTTTTCATTTTTTGCTTTTAGCTAAAAAGACAGGAAAGGTAATTATTATAGGCTCTGGGGTCTCAGGCTTGGCAGCAGCTCGACAGTTACAAAGTTTTGGAATGGATGTCACACTTTTGGAAGCCAGGGTAAGAATTGCCTTTTGAGTTTAGAGGCTTGACCTATTGGAAACATGGTAAGCAAATTATCTGTTGCAAATTAAGGAATTATACAACTTGAACTAAGTCAAATTGATTTGTAAAATAGAGTGTTTTGGATAGTGTTATTTATATTTTAAAGACGCATTTTTTCATATGAATGCTTTGAAAAGTGCTCTGTGAGGAGGGTTTTAGAGTATTTCTTTTCCTGATTGATATTTTCAGATCATTGTTTCTTGTAGTTAGCTCTTAAATTTGGGGCCTTCATGGACATATCTTTTGTTAGGAGGCAGTTATTTTTGGTGGTGGAATAGAGTGAATTCCCTATTTTTGATAAAGAAAAAAAGCTGCCTCTTAGGCAGGAACCATCTTTTAGAAGCCAAGATACTGTTTTTTTTCCTGTTAGTCCTAGAGAGAGAAATGGAAACAGGAGGAGCAATAAGGGATAATGACACACAGTAGGAAAAAGAGCATATATTAGGATGCTACTGTTCAAGCTATTTTCATGAATAATTTTTGAAATCTAATTATCTTCTAATGGCTTTAAACTGCTGATTTTTTAAGAGAGTATGGGGAAATTGAAATTAAATATTTTCCTGATACACTGTTATTAAAAATTTTATATATTCAGAAAACATTTTTGTGCACTTTGTACATTTTGTATTGAAAAATACAATAAGGAATAATAGGACCATTATGATTCCTACCCATGAGGAGTTTATAATCTAGTGCATAGGTTTTTGTTTTGTTTTGCATTTTTGTTTGTTTGTTTGGAGTTCCAGAGTATTCTTACATTATCTATAATCATTAAATTATCACTAGAACTCAGCCATACTTGAAAATCCCTGGTCAGCAGTGATAAACCTGGGCCTATTTAGGGATGAAAGGTAATGTGAACAGGCTATGTTCAGTATGGACTCTCTGCCCCTGGGCATAGGGCTGTACTGGAGAACCATTTGTCAGAAAAATTATCCTTCAGATTTTTCCCAGCTAATTTTGGGGATCAGGGTGTAAGAGTCAGATTACAGTGGTAGAAAGTTGGTATTTAAATAGTGTTGGGATTTGTGAACAAATATTTTCTATGTGGGTAGCCTCGTTCATCCTGTACATTAAAAGGTATTATAGACAGCCGGGTAGAGAGGTACCTGTGACTAAATATATCTTCCAACTGTGAAGTTGTTTTATATCACATCATTTAATTCTGTGTCATTTAGTTATATGACATTTAATTATATGTCATTTGTTGCCTGCTTCTCCTTCAAATAGTCTTCAAGTTAAACTTCATTTGTTCTTTGTGCCCATAGCACTGTTGATTGCATTCCATGTAAACTCTATATCTTTATTTTTAAATTATAGAAGACAGAGCCATGGTATATTACTATGGCAGGTTTGTGGTTAAAACACAATTGATGATTTTGGCTATTTAATTTCTGAAACAGGATCGTGTGGGTGGACGAGTTGCCACATTTCGCAAAGGAAACTATGTAGCTGATCTTGGAGCCATGGTGGTAACAGGTCTTGGTAAGTAGCTATTGGTTTGTCCTATAGTACGTGGTCTGAGACTCATAAAATAAAAAAAAATTTAAAGCCAGAGATGCAATTTTAAAGTGTATTGGTTTAGAATAGTTATCTTCTGTTAGTGAGAGGTATAGCAGTATGTGGAAAATGTAAATTGTACATATCTTTTGACCTAGAGTACCTTTTTCTAGTTCTGGGAAATTATCCTATGAAGATAAGTAGATAATGTGTTTGAAGCTTTTTTTTTTTTTTTTGTGAGACAAAGTCTCGCTCTGTCACCCAGTCTGGAGTGCAGTGGCGTGATCTCCACTCACTGCAGTCCGCTCCTGGGTTCAAGCAATTCCGCTGCCTCAGCCTCCCGAGTAGCTAAGACTACAGGCACATACCACCATGTCCACCATGCCCAGCTAATGTTTTGTATTTTAGTAGAGGCGAGGTTTCACCATGTTGGCCAGGATGGTCTTGATCTCCTGATCTCATGATTAACGTGGCATTGTTTTTGTTTGTTTTGAGACGTGGTCTCGCTCTTTTGCCCAGGCTGGATTGCAGTGGCATGATCTCAGCTCACTGCAACCTTTGCCTTTCATGCTCAAGGGATCCTCTCACCTCAGCCTCCCTAATAGCTTGGAATACAGGCATATGCCACCATGCTTGGTTAATTTTTAATTCTTTGTAGAGATGAGGTCTCACTATATTGCTAGGCTGATCTGAACTCCTGGGCTCAAGCGATCCTCTCAAAGTGCTGGGATTACAGCACTGGTCTCGAAGTCCTGACCTCAGGTGATCCACCCACCCCACGGCCTCCCAAAGTGCTAGGATTACCACCATAATCCTATGTGGGCATTAGCCAGCTTGCCCATCCCTGGCATTGTTTTTCATAGCAGAATATTAGAAACTACAGATTAGAATATTATACCATGAGCAATATACAGCCACTGAAAATCATGTAGCTCCGTATTAGTGTAAAACAATGTCCACAATATATTGCTAAGTTGAAAAGAGATTATAAAACAGTACTTATTATGATCCTTTTGTGTGTGTCTGTAATTTTATACACTTAAAATCTAGAAGGATCTGTAATAAAATGTTAATTAGTGGGATTATAGGTAATTTTTTTGCACTCTTCATGTTTATCTTACATATTTTTACTTGGAGTGCTTTTTTGAGAAATAATTTACATACTGTAAGCTTTTGAGCATTTTTTGAGTAAAAATATTTTTTACTGTGAGGTTTTTGTTCTCTCTTCGTAGGTCTATTGAATTTAATTGCTTGAGTTTTTTCTAGGAGGGAATCCTATGGCTGTGGTCAGCAAACAAGTAAATATGGAACTGGCCAAGATCAAGCAAAAATGCCCACTTTATGAAGCCAACGGACAAGCTGTAAGTCAAGGACAAACAGAACTTTCAACATTTCTTTGGTTCAATTGAAAACAATTTTAGGAGGATGATATGGATGAGCATATACATATATACACATACAGAGGTGTATATATATAAACTGAGGGTAGAGATGATGTGACGTTATTCTGATTGTTTCTTAACTCTGAGCTATGTAAGAAGGGATTATTGTATGTATACACATTTACCTGTCTGTTTAACATTTATCTTTAGATATTTAATGAAGGCTAGCTAGACAGTTAATCTTTTTATTTGGCTGTGGCCCCTTACTCCAAGGGACTTGTGGAATTGAAACCTGATTCTTCGTTTTTTTTGTATTGTGCCTTCCATCATGTGCTTTAGCTCCATGTGTTCTTTATGACTTCAGTTTTGTGTTTATAGGCTAATATTTTTCATGGGCTAATAGCCAAATGGTGGTACTTACCCACATGCTTAGATAGGCTAAAGTATATTTGTTGACCAGAGGCATAGGAGCTTCCTATACTTAGTATGACTGTAGCATGGAACTGATGAATGGTATGGGGAATTGCACAGTTTAACAACTTTAAGATAGGCTTAAATTACGTAAGTCAGTCCTAATTTTTAGAAGTGAGTGAAATTCAAAAGTTTGTATTTAGCAGAAATTTTAGTGATTCCCTTTATCAAGATGAGAGCCCACACTTCTCAGGATATAAGCACATATTATCTTTATATTTGGGGAAAAGGGCGATTTCCTGTGTATACAGTGTGTTTAGCTACTGTTACTAAAAGTGGTAGGATCCTAACTCTTGAATTTTGTGTGATATGTTTCAAGGAACATCCTCACTTACTCCTGTCTACCTTAAGGCTTTATGGAGTTCCTATCAAGAGAAGGGCAGACTCTCAGGGAATGCTTTGGTTTCCATCCCCACCATCATGGTCCAGATTTCCTACCAGTACTTGGGTGGGGTGGGTAACAGGAGGCTTCTTGCAGAATAAACTGAGCAGAATGAGAGAGAAAGGATGAAGCAGAGATTAACTCAACAGTTGAGTAAACTTCTCTTATTCTACCAAGATCTGTAAAGGATATAGAGATGAATAAGATCGTCCCTGCTATAGTGGTACTTGTACAGAAATAATTCTTTTTTCCCAACTTTTTATTATGGAAATTTTAAAACATGGACAGAAGCAGAAAGAGTACTGTAGTGAACCTGTTTTCCCAATCTTGTTTTATCTGTCCCATTCCTACACTTTTGAGTCCAGGGGAAGTCTGGAGTATTTTAAAGCAAATCACAAAGATCCATAAATATATTAATACCAGTAACATAAAGTGAAAGCCAAGGATTAGATAGAAGAGCAAATTGCTGTGGAAGAACCAAGGTGGCAAGAGAATGTATGAAGGTGTGAGGGAAAGGGCACTAAGAGATCTGGAGGGAAGGAGAACATTTGTGAATGGCAAATCAGGATTGCAGGCAGAGGAGGCTTAAGTCTAAGCAGATAAGTCTGTAAAGGAGGATGGGATTATACCAGTGAGGGTAGGAAGATAGAAAATTTAGGGTGGGGCCATGTTGTAGTGGATGTTATTTGCTAGGCTTGATTGTAGGTTGGAACTGGAGAGGTTTGAGAACAGGGGAAATGACATGATTAAGTCAGCATTGAAAGTATAATATTAGTAGTAGGTAATAAGTACAGAATTGAGGTGAGGAGAAGCAAGGCTCCAGAGTGGCTATTACAGTCATCAAGAAGTGGTAAGAGTCCACAGTAAAGATTAATCACTGATCATTGAGACACCATCTTTTTCTTTAGACTTTTCTGAATGTAGAGCAGGTTCATTAATTCTTTCTAACAGTAAAGAGAGAAGTTTTTTCTTTTTTTTTTTTTTTGAGACGCAGTCTCGCTCTGTCGCCCAGGCTGGAGTGCAGTGGCGCGATCTCAGCTCACTGCAAGCTCCGCCTCCCGGGTTTACGCCATTCTCCTGCCTCAGCCTCCTGAGCAGCTGGGACTACAGGCGCCCGCCGCCACGTCCGGCTAATTTTTTACATTTTTTAAAGTAGAGACGGGGTTTCACCGTGTTAGCCAGGATGGTCTCGATCTCCTGACCTCGTGATCCGCCCCTCTCGGCCTCCCAAAGTGCTGGGATTACAGGCTTGAGCCACCGCGCCCGGCCGAGAAGTTTTTTCTATTAGAGATACCCAGAGAAATGGACTGCTTTCTTGGTATTAAATGAGCTTTAGCGCATTTTTTAAAACACTTGTTTCTGTACCACTGCTGTCCTCAGGTGGGGCCTGCACTGGCTGCCAGTCTGTGAACTAACTGTTGATTACCAGTGTGGGATGAAATAAAGAAATTACACTGCTAACCACACTGTTAATTCAGTTGGTGACTTTTTTTTTCCTGGTAGCAAAACTCTCAGTGAAGAAAGTGGTACATTGATTTATCCACATCTTACCAGGACCAGCCCTTTGAGTAGTGCTGTAAACAGTTGTTAACCTTGTGTGTGGTTTTCAGCATTTTGAATGCAAGGATATTTTTCCCAATGAAATTGGTAGTTGTCATTCAACTCTGATATGTATAGGATTTTTCTAAGTTGATACATTTATATTTGGTGCAGTAGCCAAGTGATAAGGAATATTTTAAACCATTCTCAAATTTGGGAATGGATTCTTTGCAGCTTTGATTTATGCTTGCCTTAGTTAATCAAACATAAGGCATGCTAATGTTTCTGTACTGCTGTCTCCAGTTGTCTGTCTCAGAGTAAGAATGGAAAACTGTTGACTAGTAAACTAGCTTTTTTTTTTTTTTTTTTTTTTGAGACAGAGTCTTGCTCTATCACCCAGGCTGGAGTGCAGTGGCACAGTCTTGGCTCACCGCAACCTCCGCCTTCCGGGCTCAAGTAATTCTCCTGCCTCCGCATCCTGAGTAGCTGGAATTACAGACGTGCCCCACCATGTCCGGCTAATTTTTTTGTATTTTTAGTAGAGGTGGGGTTTCTCCATGTTGGCCAGACTGGTCTTGAACTCTCGACCTCAGGTGATCCACCCACCTTAGCCTCCCAAAGTGCAAAGATTACCAGCGTGAGCCACTGTGCCTGGCCTAAACTAGCTTTTGAACAAGCTTATAGGACAAGTACAAAGAGCCCCACTAATTTATGCTTGTAATTACAAATACGTTTCATGGCTTTAGCGATCTAAAGAGAGGTCAGTAGCTTTATTCTGTTATTGCGGGAGAAGAAACTAAAGCTTATAGGTCAGTAGCTTTATTCTCTTATTGCAGGAGAAGAAACTAAAGCTCATAGGTCAGTAGCTTTATTCTCTTATTGCAGGAGAAGAAACTAAAGCTCACACGTGTGTTTGCCTAAGGTTATCATAATCAGTAAGTTGAAGAGCCAGAATCCATTGCCTGGTGTTCTGGTTCAGATTCCCATACTTGTTTGACTACAGCCCGCTGACATTTCAGGGAAGATGGGGTGAGGTGAGTGTATGCACCTCTTTCTAACTGCCTGTGTGACGACATCAGCTAAGTCTCCTTCTCTGAGAGCTTTGTTTCAGGAGTTACTCCAGGAGCCAGCAAGGCCTACCTAAAGTAAAAATTCATTCAGTCATTGATTTTTCTTTAGTAAACTGTTGGATGAAATGGGATTGGTTCTGTTTCTCCATGCTTTGTGGACAGCTTCAGTCAAAAAAAGACTGACTTGTTGGTTCTGTTGTTAGTACCTAGAAATTAATGATGTCATCCTGTAGAAGGCCAGAAAGTTACTCCGAGTTACATCACTAGTAATAATGTCTGAAGGACATATCTGCATACCCAGACATTTTGCTGCCGTAGGAAAGGAATCATATAGTAAGTGATTTTTATTTTATGTCATTGTTTTGATCACAATCACAAGAATCCCTGAAAAAGTTTACCTCTCTGTTCTCTCTCCTACATTTGTAGCTAGTATATTGAGTTTCTGTGTTTGTTTTTGACAAGGGACATTTATTTTATGGCTTTGGATGACTAGAACAAGGACTTCCCTAGTAAACATATTAATATGAGGGATATAATATAGAGATATAAAATAATGTAGGGATACTAAGCATATCCCTCTAAATAGAAGGGATCTCCACTACCTTAAGCCTATAAAACAATCAAAGCTAGTATAGCAGCTGCCTTCAGTTGATTGGTGATGGAGTTATACTCTGACCTATGCTGTCATCAGTAACAGCTTTAACTGGACATGGAGAAGGTTGGGAAATAGGGTAATTCATATTTCAGGGAACATTTTGCTGGTCTCTGCTGAGGGGACTGAAAACACGATTGGTCGGGGAGACAGTGGAAATGGCTCTGAATGTTTTCTGCATCTCCTGTACACCAGCTAGTAACTCATGGGCTTCACTTTTTTTTTTTTTTAGGGTATCTTAATCAAATTCCCACAGTACTGTAGCATTCTGTTTCACAAGGTCTCTGGTCATGTGTGTGTGTGTGTGTGTGTGTGTGATTGTGTGTGTGTGTGTTGTTACAGATCCAGAGGACTCCTTTGAAAAACTGAGCTTTGATTTTCTTCTTGGGAATGGCTCAGCTGTTAAGAGAATGACAGACAACATATGAAAAGTAATGGGTGTCAGGTCTCTTACAAAGACCATTAACTAAAGGTGTATTAGGTATCTGTCATAACTTAGCCACTTTTCATTTGTGTTCTTATACAGTGGTGCTTAGGTTAGTACACCTTTGACACAGACCTGTTGGCCTTTTTGGTTTTCTTCCTTTGAGGAAACATTTTCAATATCTTTATGACAGTCTTTCTCTGCCCTTTAAAATCATTACTGCCAATCCATGCTTGTTTATAAATGTAAAAATCTCATGCCTTCCTTTAATGGTCCTGAAGTTGCAAATAGTTTTTGCCTCCTTAATTATAGTTATAATACTGACTTTGCTTTTCCAAACTGTATTTATTTGTTTCACAAGAATTTACTGGACTAAAAACTGCTAGAGAGAACTACTTAGATATGTTGTGTGTGCCTTTTCCATACACTCTAATCACTGCTTTAAGGAAGTCAAAAAGATTCCTTACGGGGTGGGAGTTGGGGGAGACAACAGTCTCTGTAGAATCACATTGATTGTTTTGTTTTGGAGACAGGAAGATCTTGCAGTGTTGCCCAGGCTGGAGTGCAGTGGCATAAACATGGCTCACTGTGGCCTTGCCCTCCTGGGCTAAAGTGATCTCCCACCTCAGCCTCCTGAGTAGCTGGGACCACAGGCAGGCACACACCCCTACACCTGGCTACTTTAAAAGAATTTTTGTAGAAATGGAGTCTCACTATATTGCTCAGGCTGGTCTCAAACTCCTGGACTCAAGTGATCCTCCTGCTTCAGCCTCCCAAGGTGCTGGGATTTATAGATAAGAGCCACTGCGCCCAGCCTAGAATCACGTTGAATTTTATTTGCATTAAGGATATATTCCCCCTGTAGGGATAATAGCTATATCTCATTTCCCTTGGCTGTTGAGGAGAATCTGAAATTAGAGACTCTTCAGAAGTAAATTTCTTCTTCCAGGTTTTACCAAATGAACTAATCTTAATCTTCTGCTTCACCATCATTCTAGAAGTGCTCGATGGCATGGGATGGGGAGGTGGAGATTGGCTGTCTAGTCAGATTTGGCAATTACTCCTTTTTTCTGATTCTTTCTGGGGATTTCTCTGGCTAAATCTCAGACCTTTCATTACCTAGTGTACGTTGCTGCATTTGACTCCATTCTGCTCTGCTGCTGGTGAGTTTGTGAAGACTGGAAGTAAGATAGGTGTACAATGTTTTTGAAGACCTAAAGAGCTTGTCAGAATGAAACCAGAGGTAGAACCTAAAGAGAGCTGTCCTTCTTCCTTTGAGATTACTTCTTGCAGGACCAGGGACCTTGTCCAGAAAGGTGTTTGGCTTTCCCACATTCTGCATGGGGTAGACACACAGGCTTCCCTTCCCCTGGACACATTTAGAGATAGTCCATATAATCTACTGGACCAAGACAATCAGGATTGAACCTATTTGGAACAATGAGACTCTTCAAATTCTCTTAGTCTTGAAGGAACTATTTACCTGGAGCCTTTCATAGAGAAATAAATGGTTTCAAAAAGTCAGTCAAAATCTGTTTAAAGTGATGTCCATTTTGTTTGCTTCTTAGATAGAAGGCTCTTACATTACTGGTCCTTTCCCCAAAAATGCTTTTTAGTTTGCTGTTACAAGTTCTCACTGTGTTGCAGTGTAGAAATCCACCTGCCTTCTAATGTGGTACTTAAAACCCTTTGTAATCATTCGTTGAGTTTCTTTCTCGGGATACAAGTTAAGGATCTAGATTAGAATAGTCAGGTAAGATTTAGATTATTGTGACCTATGTTTAGCGATTGCCAATATTTCAATTCCATTTTGTTGTTATTGTTCCATAATAATTTGTAGAACTAATAGAATCCAAGGATTCTCATAAAGGGGAAATAAATGACTTAAAGTATGGGTAGTTTGGGGTTGTCAGGGTAGTCATTTGTTAGTTCCTTTTATTGTCTGGGTATGTGAAATAGAATATTTCTAACTAGCTTGTTTTTAGAAATGATTCTGATTTAAAGGTATTAAAAACACATTTTGGTTTTCTCCCAGTCAGTATTGATTTCCTAAGGGACAAGTATTTTATGTATTATTTTCCAAATATTCTTTAATTTCCAAGTGAAATTTTAATGTTAGTGGGGAAAAAAAAGCCAGGTTTCAGAGCTATCCCTGGCTGCACTTGCAACATTCCTGTAATTGCTTAGGTGGAAAATGGATGGGGCCTGGTGGCTGACAATCTCACGTAATCTCATACAACTGAGCCTCGGGTTAGAATGGTGTACTGGAGATGCAGTCCTGTCATCTGGTGTCAGTCAAATGTGGCAGCAATCTTTTGGTTTGGTTTTTGTTTGTTTGATTTTGTTGTTGTTGTTGTTGTTACTGTTCTGTGTTTTTCCTTTCCTCTTTTGAGTTTTGCTTTATTCCTCACTGCTTTCTGACACTTCCCCCTCACTCCCCCGCCTTTTTTTAACTGCCTTTCTTTTGGCCATTTCTATGCCTTGACCTTCCCATTTAGTCTCCGTACTATCTGTTCCTTATTTCTCTGGTGGTTGCAGCTTCTGAGCTAACAGAATGCTTCTGTCATGCTATGTGTTTAAAGCCTTGATTTTATTGCTGTCATACAAAACTAAACTTGACGTGGCTGTTGGGCTGTTATTTACAGTTTATTTCTCTCTCTGCTGCACTGGTTAAAAGGACACTGTCAAGGTATTTTTTTCATAATTTTTCAAATCATTTTCCTCACTGTTTACAATAACCCATTAAAAGCTTGAAACCTAAATCTTTTCCTTTCAAAGATCCTCTCCATCATACATTCACACTGGTTTGTTGTTGTAGAGTTGCGCCTATATGTTGGGCTGGTGCCATTTGAGTTTTTGTCATTGAAAGCGCGTGTAAAACATTAGGTTTTTTGTGGGTGGTGTGGGTGGACTAAGGGGGAAAGTGTAATGAATCCAGTGGGCTGCTCAGCAAACAGAGGGAGGAAACAGAGGTCAAATTTGGTCCCTCTAACCTTGACAGTGTCCCTTTAAATATTTCTCTACCACACACCCTGGACCCCAGTTACTGAGCCTGAGTGCTGTGTACTTTTTCAGTATGAACTTCCCTATGTGATTGTCATCCTAGTTGCAAAGATTAAAGCTTGTCTGAAGCAGACCATCCAGTTGACACTGGAAGAGCTTTAATCTGTACCATTTGCACACTTGCGTATTGACACATTCTGCCCTATTGTAGAGGCATATGTGATCTAGTAGTCCCTCTTGCTGCTGTAGCATCCTCTTGCTAGGCATTTTAGAAGCAACACATAGAAATACCACTTTTATACTCCAAGAAAATCAGTCATACGCATTGCATCTGTGATGAATTAAGGTCTCATAACTACCTGGATTTCACATTGAAATGTAATTGTTTCCTTTTTGAAAGAAGAACCAAATTTAGATTTCCAGAACCGTCTTTTGTAGCATCATTGCAGGATTTGCACTGGAAGTAACACGTTTCTGAGCAAAATTTCGGCATTGTTTGAGTCGCTCTATATATGACCATCACATATCACATCAGTGAGGAAAAGTAGCTGAAAAAGTAAATGAAATTCCTGACCAAAGGGTCTGTCTCTTCCATCAGCTCTCATAGCTGTGTAATAAGAGCAAGCTCTTTTTTGACCATTGAGTTGAATGAGTAATAGGTCAGAGGTTTTTGATCCACCAGTCCTAGGTACCTTCCTGATATAAATGGCACCAAGCATCCAAAGCCTGATTCTCTGCCTCATTTAACACAAACCAGAATATTTTTAGAGATTTAGATTTTCTTTAGGCTAAGGGTAATTCTTTAATTATAAAGACACCCTCATCTCTCCCATGTATAGTCTTTTGGAACTTACTGCTTTGAATGTGATTTTGATTAAATCAGTTACGGCGTCTCTCATATTTACAGTTCAAAGGAGAGTTGCAGTCCTCTTTCTTTTTGGGAGCAGATTGCCCTTCTTGCCAGATTCTTTCTGCCACACATTGGCTTATCTCATAGAGTTACTTGTGTGATCAATGAAGGAGCAGAGGCCAGGGTTCAAAATCATCTGTTAAGTTGGGAAGTAGAAAAACTGTGGAGTTTCAAATGAGAGATAGAATATTATTGGGATGGTCTTGTCAACAGTCAGTTATCTCTGATTGTTAGAGGTCGCTCCTCCTGAGTCTTAGTGTTTACTAGAATTTACTTCCATGTTTTATTTTTGTGTTACCAATTTTAGGTTGACTGTGTAGTGAAATTCCGTGTTTTGAATCACATTTCCCAGCTGATACCAGCCCAGCTTATAACAAGCAATGCTTGCCTTAAACATATTTTTTCTTTCTCTCACTTCTGCCATGAATTCAACAATAGGATTGCATATACAGTTTACTTTGGGGCTGAATTAAGCAGTAGCAGAGGGGTGCTTGTGAACTAACTGATGTTATCGGTAGGCAGGCACACAGCATGGCTTAGGATCATGGTCTTCCAGCTTGATGATCTGCTTTGCATTCTGTTTGCTTCATCCACATCAATGAGGAGCCAGACCTTCTGGTCCTTCATTTACTCATAGACTCCCTTAAGAGCTTTGTACATTCAATTCTGAACTTACTGGTGCCATAAAATGTTATTACTGTGCAAAAGAACAAAAGTGCTAGTATGTTCTTATTAGTAGCCATGAATTTCATTTCTCTTTTCCCTCCTCCCACCTGAGATTCATCTTTGAGGGGAAGCAGATACCTTGGGCTTCTTATTTTCCCATCCTGCCCTTATTCTTGGAAGGTCCTCAGATTTGTTGACATAGTTTTTGTTCTCTGGGACTTTTCTAGTGTGTTGTTTGCATGTTAGCCAGCTCAACTTAATGCATGTCAGCTCAGTGCCACTTGTGCTCCATGTGACTTCAGTTAGCACCAGTGTGAATCTTGTGGCTGTTAATAGAGGTAGAGTCCCAGCTCTGAGGGCAGAAGTGGGAGAAGAGGAAATCGTCAGGGCCCAAACATTTCATATCTCATTTAAATGGATTTGACCACTTCATAGAAAAGAAAATTTGAATCATTGTGCTCAAAGGTTTCCCCTTTGAGATACATATTTTGACCTTTATAAACTATAGAGCATTTGTGTTTTCATGGATGGATATGTTTAGTTTTATAAGGACCAACTCTGCTATACTTCGGATTTTCAGGTTCCTAAAGAGAAAGATGAAATGGTAGAGCAAGAGTTTAACCGGTTGCTAGAAGCTACATCTTACCTTAGTCATCAACTAGACTTCAATGTCCTCAATAATAAGCCTGTGTCCCTTGGCCAGGCATTGGAAGTTGTCATTCAGTAAGTACTTTGATAGTGCTTATTGTATAGTGAGTTCCATGTGTAAAGATTTGCCATTTATGTTTTAAGTTTTTCTGCAAGTCTTATTTGAGCTAGTTTTTACTTAATTTCATGTGAAACCATTGAATCCAAAATTAAAAATTATTTAAAATTATTATATGATCTCTTAAGGTCCCTTTCACTTCTAAAATTCATTGCTTTTATGGTATTATACTGTATTTAACATAGCCTAGGAAATAATTTCCCACTAGCCAACTTTCTTGTTCCTAAGTATTAGAAGTTTCAGTGGGCCTTGATGCCCTTAAATGTTTTTGATGGGCACCTGTCTTATTTTGCAAAGTTGGCTTTGAGACCGGATTATACATATTGTCTCTCTTAGGTTACAAGAGAAGCATGTCAAAGATGAGCAGATTGAACATTGGAAGAAGATAGTGAAAACTCAGGAAGAATTGAAAGAACTTCTTAACAAGGTGAAATTCTATATTTTCTTTATACCTGAAGAAGCTTTATTAGGAAAAAATGTCTTTAGAAATTTTAAAAGCATTTCTGAGACTTTTTTCTCCATGGAAGAGAAAGTCTGCACAGCTGGGACTCATTCTTAAGAAAATAATGACTAACAAAAGAGACTGTTTTATCTGTCAGTGTTTCGGTGTGGCATTATTGATAAATGTTGCCAGAGGAAATAGATCTTTCCTCTTTTTCTGGTTCCCTTTAGCTCAGGGTTGTCCAATCTTTTGGCCTCCCTCAGTCACATTGGAAGAAGAATTGTCTTGGGCCACACATAAAATGCACTAACACTAATGACAGCTGATAAGCTTTAAAAAAAAGAAAAGAAAAGAAAATTCAGTGTTTTGAGAAAGTTTATGAATTTGTGTTGGGCTGCATTCAAAGCTGTCCTGGGCCACGAGTTGGACAAGCTTGGTTTAGCCATTCTAAAGCTATCCCAGTGCCCTCGGCTGAATTCTAGGACTAGCAGGAGATTAGCTGTACTGGAGCCAAGTTTCCATTGGTGAAGACCAACAAATCAGCAGCCAGTTCATTGGCATAATTACTTCTCTTGAGTTGCCACCACCCCCACCTCTGTTCCCCAGGGCTGAACTCTTAGGGCTCTTCTCTGCCACCACCTTCCAGCGCCCCAGGCTCCAGAGCATTAAAGTCCAACCATTTATTTCTCCTTACCCTGCCAGCTGCAAAGGTCACATGAGCTTAGGGAGAAAATAGCCCCTGGAGGGGGCCTTTATAGTGCATACTCTGGGTGTGCCTGTGACTGGACTCTTGCCTCACTCTCACTGTGCCTCATTTCTTCATCCGGTCTGATGAAGAGGTCTCCAGCTCACAGTCTTCATGGATTGTGGTAAGGATGAAAAGAGAAGAGTGACTTAAGAACTGCCAAGTGGCAGGATACCTATAGGGTGCCCAGTCTCAGGCTTTGTCACTCTTGGCCTGTGTAGTATCATCAGAAACCTGAAAAAAGCTAACATTAAGAATGGTTCCTTAAGATTCTTTGGCCAGGCACAGTGGCTCACGCCTATAATCCCAACACTTTGAGAGGCTGAGGCAGGTGGATCACTTGAGGTCAGGAGCTCGAGACCAGCCTGGCCAAATGGTGAAACCCCTTCTCTACCAAAATACAAAAAATTAGCTGGGCATGGTAGCACACACCTGTAATCCCAGTTACTCGGGAGGCTGAGGCATGAGAATCATTTGATCCGTGGAGGCAGAGGTTGCAGTGAGCTGAGATTGTGCCACTGCACTCCAGCCTGGGTGATAGAACAAGACTCCATCTCTTAGAAAAAAAAAAAAAGTTATTTGACCTTTTACATATTTAAAAAACACATTATAGGACCAGGCGCAGTGGCTCACGCCTGTAATCCCAGCACTTTGGGAGGCTGAGGCAGGCAGATCACAAGGTCAGGAGATTGAGACCATTCTGGCTAACATGGTGAAACCCCATCTCCACTAAAAATACAAAAAATTAGATGGGCGTGGTGGCGGGCGCCTGTAGTCCCAGCTATTCGGGAGGCTGAGGCAGGAGAATGGCATGAACCCGGGAGGTGGAGCTTGCAATGAGCCGAGATTGTGCCACTGCACTCCAGCCTGGGCAACAGAGCGAGACTCCGTCTCAAAAAAAAAAAAAACACATTATGACAATTTGTTTCAGAAAATCAGTTCAAGTTACAATAGCGATATTTTCTTTTTTGTGGGTATTAAATTTATTTCAATACTGGGTTTTTTGTTTATTTAAATTAATGGGACACTCCTCATCCTTCTCATTCATTTTAGAAGGCAGCACTGATCTTAGCAGGTAGAGTTGTGGTACCTTTATGTCAAGCCCTATAAGATTTCTTTCCTGTTTCCCAGATGGAATGATGTAGGTTAGAACAAGTATTTAAGAATTCTAAGGACCTTGCACTGTAGCCCTGTTTTTTTGTGATAGCAGTTTTGAGGAGCCAAAAAAGGGTACATGTGATACAGACATAAACTACATTACTATCTGGAGTGGTAAATTTGTGCTTTTCCTTCTTAGATGGTAAATTTGAAAGAGAAAATTAAAGAACTCCATCAGCAATACAAAGAAGCATCTGAAGTAAAGCCGCCCAGAGATATCACTGCTGAGTTCTTAGTGAAAAGCAAACACAGGGATCTGACCGCCCTATGCAAGGTGTGGTATACATACAGGCTTAACTGGTTTTACTTGGAATCCTAAGAAATAGCACAGGGGAATTTTGGAAAAGAGAGCTACTAGCCAATCACAAGTGCCTTCAGTGCAATGAAGACGATTTGGTACATAGTGAGCCATGGGGATTTAATGGGTTAGTTTGGTTTAAGACCTGCTTGTCCTGCAGAATTCTTATCCTGTCTTAATAATCTCATCATTTTATCTTAAATCTCAGTTTAGCCGTAACAGTTTAGAGTAAGAGTATTAAACATGGACTTCAGAGTCATTTGGGGTCAAACTGTCAAATCCCTAACTTGGAGTCTCGAGCCATGTGACCTTGGACTCCTTAATTGCCTCATCTGTAACATGGTCTTAACACCTACCTTGTAGGGTAATTGTGAAGCTTAAATACAATTATGTATAAAATGCTTACCCAGTGCCAGGGACATGGCATGCTTATGAAATGGTACTTGCTATGATTTTTCATCCCCACTTTGTAGCACACTAATATATTTCTTCTATTATTTTCTCCTGTGTGCGCCCTGCCTCCCCCTAATATTCCAGGCCCCCAATTGTAACTTGTCTCCAAAAACAAAAATCTCTGAGCTCTATCTAACCCCAGCCTAAAATTGAGCCACACTTCCTATACGTGATCCGAAGAGGAAATATGATCCAGACCTTATACTTTGTGGTGTAAAGAAACTAGGTAGATATCTGACCCTTCAGGATAACTCAGATTCACTTAATTTTTATCAGGAGTATGATGAATTAGCCGAAACACAAGGAAAGCTAGAAGAAAAACTTCAAGAATTGGAAGCGAATCCCCCAAGGTAAGGAAAACAAACACAAAAGTTCAGAGGGATAGCTTTTACTGTTCTTTCAGTTTGATTTAGAAGGAAAATTGTAAATCATAGTGAGCCTTTATTTATGTTCAGTGAGTGGTTTAAATTGTTAAATAAATTAATATGTGACTACTTGTGAGGTTTCTAAATCCCCTGCTTCTATATTTTAATGTGTCCTAGATACCTAAACAGATTGTTTCTAAAGAGAGAGCCTTTCTCCATAAGATCTGATATTTGGATAAAGATGCAATAGATGGAAATTATCTTTTTTGAGGGGGTAGAAGGTGCTGTTGCTTTATACTTCCATAATTTTGGGAACTAGGTGGGTATTATACTTTATTTCCACTGGGTTTTTGACAGTGAATGCTGGTGAAATGTTTTCACTTGCATCCAGCCTCCACGTAAATCTGTTTTGTTCTGTATTCAAGGATGCTGCCCATCCTTTCTTTTTTTGAGATGGAGTCTCGCTCTTGTCGCCCAGGCTGGAGTGCAGTGATGTGATCTCGGCTCACTGCAACCTTCACCTCCTGGGTTCAAGCGATTCTCTTGCCTCAGCCTCCTGAGTAGCTGGGATTACAGGTGCCGCCATCATGCCCGGCTAATTTTTGTATTTTTAGATGGCGTTTCACCTGTTGGCCAGGCTGGTCTCAAACTCCTGACCTTAGGTGATCCACCTGCCTCGACCTCCCAAAGTGCTGGGATTACAGGCATGTGCCACCGCGTCCAGCCTGCCCATCCTTTCTATAGAGTCTATGCTGCGTGTAAAATATAAGACTTTTTTTTTTTTTTTTTTTTTTTTTTTACAACTAATAAGCTTTTATGATATAAGGTAATTTCATATGAAGAATTCTTTTTTTTTTTTCCCCAGACAAATGAGGCCTACAGGTAATTTGCTTTGCGTAGTGAGCTTGGCACTGCTCTAGACATCAGAGATAAAGAGGTTAATAAGACGGATAAGATGCTACTTTTTGATTTGTAATTTCTTCATATAAGGCACAGCCCTGGCTTAGATTCCGCCACAGTTATTGAGATCACCTACATCACACTGAGAGAACTAGTGATATCTTTTAATAATCCTGTACTCCTTTGTTCTTTTGCAGTGATGTATATCTCTCATCAAGAGACAGACAAATACTTGATTGGCATTTTGCAAATCTCGAATTTGCTAATGCCACACCTCTCTCAACTCTCTCCCTTAAGCACTGGGATCAGGTAAGTTTCCCTTATTTTTTTTGTTGCACATGTCTTTGAGAGAGATTGTAAGAGAAACAGTTAATTTTGTATGTGTGTTTTTAAACAGCTTTAGTAAGAGACATCATTTAAATACAGTGAAATTCACCTATTTTAAGTGAACAGTTTATTGATTTGCCAGATTTCAGTCATAAGCCCCCACACAATCAGGATATAGAACATTCCCATCATCCTGAAATGTTTTCTCCTGCTCCTTTGTAGTTAATCCCCTGTGCTCTGGCTCCTGGCCCTGGACAACCACTGATTTGCTTTATCCCTGTAATTTTGTTTATTCTACAGTTTCATATGAAGTGAATCATAAAGTACATAGCTTTTTGTGTGTGATGTATTTCACTTAGTATAGTTTTTGAGATGTGCATGAAGTTTTTGAGATTCATCTTTTTTGCCTGTATCAGTTGTTTGCCTTTTTATTATTTAGTAGAATTCCATTGTGTGGATGCACCCCAGGTCGCTTATCCTTTCACTGGCGCCTGAATGGGCTTTTGGGTTGTTTCCCTGTTTTGACTTCTAATGAACGAAGCTGCTTAACAATGTTCATGTCTTTCTCTTGAGTAACTATGAATGGAATTGCTGGGTACTATGGAAAGTGGATTTTTAACTTTATAAATCAACTTCCAAAATATTTTCGAAATTGCCTTCCTACCAGCAGTGTATGAAAATTCCATTTTCTCCAAATCCTCACCAATCTTAGTAATGCCAGTTTTAAAAATGTCAGCCATTCTAATAGGTATAGTAGTACTTACATTTCTCTGATGACTAGTGATGGAGAGCATCTCTTCCTGAGCTTATGAGCCATTCATGTGTCATCTTTGAGTAAATGTCTGCTCAGATCTTTTGCCTATTAAAAAAGTCTGATCGTCTGCTTGTTGATGAGTTTGAAGTTTATTATGTTCTTTAAATTCTAGGCAGAAGTCCTTTGTCAGATTTATGTTTTGCAAGTATTTATTTCCTTCTCTTTTTTTTTTTGAGACGGAGCCTCACTCTGTTGCCCGGACTGGAGTGCAGTGGCCGGATCTCAGCTCACTGCAAGCTCCGTCTCCCGGGTTTATGCCATTCTCCTGCCTCAGCCTTCCGAGTAGCTGGGACTACAGGCGCCCGCCACCTCGCCCGGCTAGCTTTTTGTATTTTTTAGTAGAGACGGGGTTTCACCGTGTTAGCTAGGATGGTCTCGATCTCCTGACCTCGTGATCCGCCCGTCTCGGCCTCCCAAAGTGCTGGGATTACAGGCTTCAGCCACCGCGCCCGGCCCTATTTCCTTCTCATCTGTGGCTTGTCTTTAATTTTGTAAATCTGTCTCAGAGTAAAAGTTGTTTTTGTTTTTTTTTTTGAGACAAGGTCTTGCTTTGTTGCCCAGGCTGGAGTGGTGTGATCATGGCTCCCTTGCAGCCTTGACCTCCTGGGCTAAAGTAATCTTCCAGTCTTGGACTCCCATTCCTATTTATAAACTTTTTCTTTTAAACTATGTTCTTTTTGTATCCTGAAAAAATCTTTGTCTTACCTGAGGTACAAAGATTTTATCCTGTGTTCTCTTGCAGAAATTGTATGGGTTTAGCTCTTATGTTTAGGTCTATACTCCACTTTGAGTTAATTTTTGTGTATAAGGAAAAGTAAGTGAAGGGTTCATGTTTTTCCATATAGTTATGTAATTATTATTCCAGCACCATCCTTTTCTTCATTTCTCTTGGCGCCTTTGTTGAAAATTAATTGGCATGTAAGCATGAGTATTTAAGGTTGTCTTTTCTGTTAATTTATATGTCTATCCATATGCCACTATCATACTGTCTTGTAAGTTCTCCAACTTTGTTCATTTTTTATTGTTTTGGCTATTTTAAGGTACGTATTTTCATAACAGTTCAACTTGTCAATTTCTACAAAAATCACTTTCTGGGATTTTGATGAGGAGTGCATTAAATTTCTAGATCAATTTAGGGTGAATTGCCATCTTAACAATATTGAGTATTCTTATCCTTAAATACAGTCTACTTCTCCAAAAATGGTTTTCTTTCATTTACATCAGTGATGTTTTATAGTTCTCAGTGGGCAGGGCTATACCATCTTTTCTTAAATTTCAGTGTGATTTATTCTTCAAGTGAGAAATCACAGGGCTTCTTGAACCAATCTCTAAATCTGAGACTTTGACCAGACTAAAGCAGTATAGGCTGGGTATGGTGGCTCACACCTTTTTAAACCCAACACTTTGGGAGGCCAAGGCGGGTGGATCAATTGAGGTCAGGAGTTCAAGACCAGCCTGGCCCTGTCTCTACTAAAAATACAAAAATTAGCCAGGCGTGGTGGCAGTCACCTGTAATCCCAGCTACTTGGGAGGCTGAGGCATGAGAATTGCTTGAACCCAGGAGGTAGAGGCTGCAGTAAGTGGAGATCACGCCATTGCACTCCAGCCTGGGCGACAGAGCAAGACTCCATCTCAAAAAAAAAAAAGGAAAAAACCAGTATGGAAGTAAATTATTAAATTTTTACTTATATATTTTAATTTACATTGTACATTTTCCTAGTAAAAATTATTTTGACAGGCCGGGCGTGGTGGCTCGTGCCTGTAATCCCAGCACTTTGGGAGGCCAAGGCGGGCGGATCACCTGAGTTCGAGACCAGCCTGGCCAACATGGTGAAACCCCATCTCTACTAAAAATACAAAATTAGCCTGGCGTGGTGGCACATGCCTGTAGTCCCAGCTACTTGGGAGACTGAGGCAGGAGAATTGCTTGAACCCGGAAGACGGAGGTTGCAGTGAGCCAAGATCGTGCCATTGCACTCCAGCCTGAGCAACAAGAGAAAAACTCTGTCTCGAAAAAAAAAAAAAATTATTTTGACTTCTTAATCTTTATAAATAATCTGATATTTTTAGTGTTTGAAGAGTTGAACTTGTTAAAGTCTTGCAGAACTACCGTTCCTTTATGATTTTTCATGTAAATACTAAATTAGGCCCTTCTATTCATTGATTTATCATTTGATGTTTCAATATTGTGTCTATTTGTAATAGTATAAAATTTTAAATGAGTGATTTCAACTAGAGTGTTGCTGCCAGCCCAGCATTTTGATCTAATTTCCCCAAGAATTTCATGAAATTAGAAATCCTTACTAGCTTACAAAAAAAAGTGTTATACAGAAAAATTTTCAGTAAATTCAGAGAAGTAAGATCATTTTGGGGATCTTTAAACCAGGTCAAATCCTGACTTTTTTTTTACTGTGTGGACTGTCTTGGGCCACTCTTTATGATCCTAGATTACCTACGTCTAGTTTGACTGACTTGGTTTTGGAAATCTTCCTCAACTTAAAACCTGTAAATTTAAAGCATAAAAACGGATTTTGCTCTCAGGTAAAAGAAAATGTAATCAGGACTGTGACCCTGATATCCTTCAAGTCTGTAATGTATTCAAAAGCCAGATAAATACACGTGATGTTTAATCATCTGGATTTCCTAGATTATCATTCCCCCTACCACCTCCCTACCCTCACCACCATAGAAGATCCGGACTTAGTGGTATTGGACTGGGATGATAAAAACTATCCAGGGAAGGCCAAGCGTGGTGGCTCATGCCTGTAATCCCAGCACTTTAGGAGGCTGAGGTGGGTGGGTCAGGAGTTTGAGACCAGCCTAGCCAACATGGTGAAATCCTGTCTTTACTAAAAATACAAAAACTAGCTGGGTGTGGTGGCGCATGCCTGTAATCCCAGCAACTACTTGGGAAGCTGCGGCAAGAGAATCACTTGAACCCAGGAGTCTGAGGTTGCAGTGAGCCGAGATCATGCCACTGCACTCTAGCCTGGATGGCAAAGCAAGACTCTGTATCGGGGGGGGGGAAAAAAAATCCAGGGAAGAAAGAAACTTCCCTAATCTCACTGCCCAAAGATTTAGGGACGTTTTGGTGTTTTCTCTTCTTTCTTCAGTTTCCTTTGATAACTGTAACTAAATACTGAGTGATTTGTTCTTTAGTTTGCCTTAAAATATTGACTGTTTCCAGAAGCTTGTGTTTTCATTGTTGTACAGAACTAGGTGCAAATGACCCAGATTAAGAAAAGGTTGGAAATATGTTCTTTTCTCTCCTCTTTAGGATGATGACTTTGAGTTCACTGGCAGCCACCTGACAGTAAGGAATGGCTACTCATGTGTGCCTGTGGCTTTAGCAGAAGGCCTAGACATTAAACTGAATACAGCAGTGCGACAGGTTCGCTATACGGCTTCAGGTATGTCACTGCTTTACAAAAGGTAAGAGAGAACTCTCCTGAAACAGGACTGATCTTTTGTTAGGTATGAACTATCAGGTACATTTCCTGATAGAGTGTTTAAACTATGACACCATAGGTAAAAACTGGCATTTACAGACAATTGAGCCTATAGAGTCTTTGGTTCTAACCTTATCATTTTATAAACTGGGAAACTGAAGCAAGTTTTAGAGTTTCCAATTTGAGCTAGTTGGATATTACTGGTTGAGCATCCCTAATCTGAAAATCTGAAATCTGCAATGCCCCAGTGAGCATTTCCTTTGAGCACTATGTCAGTGCTCAAGAAGTTTTCCATTTTGGTGAGCCAGTGAGTTTGGATCTAATTTTGTTACGTATATTCATAAATACCAGAATTTTGGCACCTGGGCTCCAGTAGGACCCACCCCTTTTATTTCACCATCTGCATTTTGTTCTTTGGATTCATTTTGGCCTTTTCTATTCAGCTGGGCTAATTCACTTACGTTTGGTTCCTAGTTCTGGAGCAGTCCTGCTAATAAGTTGACTTCTTCAGAGAGAGTTTCCCTGTGCTTGCTATGGGGATAGGCTCAATACTCATTATTATTGCTGGTTTCAGACTACATTTAATGTAAAGTGCAGGCAACTGTTGCATTTTGAACTCCTCAAGATAGTCATCTCCCACTCCGAGAACCCATGTGTGACTGTGTAGGCATGAGAAATGGAGACATAGCCATCAATCTTACCCCGCGCTGCCCATTTCCTTAGAGTTACTGAGATCACCACAGATGTTTTGGTTGTTTCTAACAATCAGTGAAACAGTTTTCCATTTAATTTTCCCATCAGAGGCAGCTTCTAGTTGACAGTGCTGAGAAGATCTGCAGCCTTGAGCCTTTTGCAGGCAGACGGAGAACAGTGAGAATAGATGTTGTGCCGTTTTCTCTAGTTCTGCAGCCACAGAAAATGAGCATGTACTGAGCTTTCATATTTGAGATACATATATTATATCTCAAAGTATATATAGTATATAAACAGACATTCATTAAAAAATAAATGAGGAAAATGATGTTAACATAATTTCAGTACCCTCTCTGAGGTCAGCTTTGAGCTCATTCATACTCTGACAAGCTGAGGATGACTCTACATTCTCAAGCATAGCACGCTCCGCAGTGTTAGGCTGCATCCCCCAGATCTGCATCACAGCCTTCTTGTAGCATTCTTCTGTTGGTTGATAGTGAGCAACTAACCACAGTCAGAAGACATTGGTTCTGTTGGGATGAGCATTTTACTCTTTATTTTTGGTCTAAATGTACTTAACTTGAGTAAATGGTAAGGTCCTTTCATTAGTCTAGATCACCAGTGTATCGGGAGGGTAGTGTGGGGATGACAATCAAGGATTCTGAAGTTGACTACGAGGGTTTGAATCCTGGCACTTATTACCTGTGTGGCCTTAGATGTGTTATTTCACCTCTACCTCAGTTTTCTTATGTGAAACATGAAGGTAATGAAAATAGAAAAATGAGAATTGAAAGATGGATGTCCATCTGTTGTACACTAAACGTTCAGTGTCCTTATCAGTGCCATATTCATCACCACTAGTCTTCTCCCACCCAACCTCTGCAGGATGTGAAGTGATAGCTGTGAATACCCGCTCCACGAGTCAAACCTTTATTTATAAATGCGATGCAGTTCTCTGTACCCTTCCCCTGGGTGTGCTGAAGCAGCAGCCACCAGCTGTTCAGTTTGTGCCACCTCTCCCTGAGTGGAAAACATCTGCAGTCCAAAGGATGGGATTTGGCAACCTTAACAAGGTAGCTTGCCTTAGACACTTCCGTCTACAGATCTAATGTACAAATAGCAGTCTTAGTCATTTACTTGGTGAGGAGGGGCCTTGCGTTTTTGGGCATTTGGCTATGCTCTCAATTGTGACATCAGGGCTGAGGCATGTCAGTTGATTCTCTTCAGTGTCTAAGTCTATCATCAAGTGTCTGTTCATACGGACTTACTCTTATGGGGTCATTTCACAAACTCAAACCTATAAAAAAAAGATCGTAAATGTCATCCTAAATAATAAGAATTTCTGGGCTTATTTTGAAAGCAGATTAGAAGAGGCTTCAAGGAAGTCTGTTGAAGCCAGTATTATCCGGCCCGTCACTAGCTCATGTGCTTCTTTCTTACGGTAGGTGGTGTTGTGTTTTGACCGGGTGTTCTGGGATCCAAGTGTCAATTTGTTCGGGCATGTTGGCAGCACGACTGCCAGCAGGGGTGAGCTCTTCCTCTTCTGGAACCTCTATAAAGGTAAATGCCTTCTAATTTTAATCTTTTCCATATCCTTACAGGAATATAGAATTTGAAATATTTGGGATTTTCTCAATATATATGCCTTAATTTCTCTATTAACAAACAATTCCTGAAATATCTTCTAGGTACTGGGGTGTAAAAATACCTGCCTTCGAGGAGCTCCCAACTTAGGATACAGTAAGCGGGGAAGCAGCCTTAGAACAGGGCAGTAGGTGGCATGACGGGCTGAACGCCCAGGTTACTGGAGGTCCACTCAGACTGGAGGGACAGGCCCAGGGAGGCTTCCTACCAGGGGAAGCTTGTGTTCCTCATTCTCAGACTGACTTGCGCCCATTCTTTGCTTGCTTCCCTTACAATGTATTTAAGAAATTCCTACCTCCTGTTCAGTTATTTTCTTCTGTAATTGGACTTAACTCTATGTAGACTTAAAGTATATTTGTACACCACCTCATTCCCAGAAAAGGCTGTAAAAAGAAGACATTGGCCTTGTCACTGCAGACACATCAGCTAACTGGCTTGCCCCCCATCCCCAGTTCTTTCCATTACTCCTCATTGCCCAGTGGTGAATGGTCTTTCACACCCCAGCGCCTCTAACTTCACAGAGGGGGAACTTGGCTCCCTGAGCACATTGCTTTCTGACAGCAGCAGCGTGTCTTTTCCCCATCCAGGCTGTCAAGTCCTGTCAGTGCCAGCCTTATAATGTCTTGCAAACCTATTTACTTTTTTCTATTGCCTACCTCCCAGTCCAAGCCATTCTTACCTATTGCCTGGACGGTTACCAATAGCTACTACTGCTATTCCTGCTTCTTTTAGCAACTTCCTACTGCTGAAAGAAAATGTTCAAACTCCTTATCTTGGCCCATGCTAAGGTTCTTCATTATCTAACTCATCTCTACTTCCTTGTCCATCCCCAGGTTCCAGGCACATTTGGCTGTTCTCACATCCTGGAAGACACCATGCTGTTTTCTGCTTCAGAGCCTCTACATGTACTGTGGTCTAGGCCTGGGGGGCTGCTTCTCCCCCCACCCCCTCGACCCCACTTCCTTCACAGCCTGTCTTATTCAGCATTCAGGTTTTGACATAAACGTCAGTATTTCAAAGACTTCCAGGACACACACATCTCCACTGCACCAAATGTAAATTAAATTTACCCCCGTATGCTTTTCCCTATAGCCTACTTTTTCTTCATAGCTTTTATCACAGTTAATAATTATCTGTGTAATTTTGCACCTGTTGCTCTATTGGAGTATATAGTTTATAGCTTTTTTTATCCCCCTCTTCTAGTAGTGTGCCTACCACCTATGTCTGTTGCATAACTATTCACCAGATGGGTGACTGAAGACAGTCCTGGGCTTGGAGGGGCCTGGGATGGCTGAAAGGGATGTAGCCATTGTCATGGAGCTATCTAAGGTAGTCAAGGTTAAGAATTCTGTGCCAAAGTAAAGGGATGCTTAATAATTCCCTTTTATTAGCAAGATCTGAAATTGTATCTTTGGAACTCTGCTGTATTTTGTCAAGTTAGAAGCAGTGAGGTGCCTGTGAATCTTACTTCACTCTCTAGTCTGCCAGCTCCTAGTGGCTGGTTTCTGGCGACAATAGTTCCATAGGCTGTTTCGGAAACATAATTTGTCTCTTTGCATTTCAGTGGTGCTGCTGTATGTGTCTTGTCTTCAGATTTCAGAGCACCAGGAATAAGGTGGGGCCTGATAAGGACGTTTTTGAGGAAAGTCTGTAGGAAAACCCTAGAATTATCCTTTCTGTTTCCCCAGCTCCAATACTGTTGGCACTAGTGGCAGGAGAAGCTGCTGGTATCATGGAAAACATAAGTGACGATGTGATTGTTGGCCGATGCCTGGCCATTCTCAAAGGGATTTTTGGTAGCAGTGCAGTACCCCAGGTAAGTAGATAGGTGAGGTAAGCAGGGATCTAGGCTTCAAACTCAACCAAGGTTTAATGTATTTGCAGCATGTTCTTGGTCAGGACAGTTTAAGCTAGAATTGAGGTGTGTGCCTTTACATGAATATTAATGTTTGGAGTTCATGGCCTAAGCATGGGGTTCAGAAAAGCCCCCCAGAACAAGAGCTGGGGAATCTGAAGGCTGTTAGCTACATTTCTCCTCTGGCTTTAGAGTCACACCATACCCGACATTTTAGACAAAATGGCCAAACTCCAGTGAGTATCTCTGGGAAGTTTTCAGAGAACCTTTTGGTACTTTTTCCTGTTCTTTGAAATACTTTAACCCCTTAGGATTCCTTTGAAGGGAAGCATATTGTGAATTTATAAAAGAGAATAAAGGCCGAACC